>NC_024798.2:7948354-8149233 GCF_000309985.2 Brassica rapa | reverse complement strand
CTGGAAAACAATTACTTCGACTGTTCATGCGGATCGTGACCTACTACAAGGTGGTAACCCTCTAAAGTTGTGGAACCATGTGTGGGAGGCATTTGGCTGAGGGTAACTAAGAACCATTTAAGTGGGTCATTGTCTCCCTTTTGGAGATCAATTCACCAGTTTTTAATATTTTCCTGCTACGATGAGTTTAGACTCCAACCTTCTCTTTTATGTTTTCAAATAATAAAAATAAAAAACCAAAAAAGAGGCAATTTAAATTGCCCAAAACATGATAACATGAAATCTATAATTATTCCTGCTTAAAACATATTATGCAATTTTTTTAAAAAAACGCGATGCGATTATCCTAGTGCAACAATATAATTGAGGTTACGTCATCCCACACAAATATCTAATGTCAGGTTTAAACCTATATTTATAAGATATTTAAACCCACAACCATACCTTAAAAGCGTTGACCATATGACTCAAATTCTCTGGAATGATAAAAACAGAACATTTTACATTATTTGAAAATGATAATTGGAATTTGAAAGGAATACATAACATAGCTTCTACGTATTATCACCCAAAACCAAAAAAAAAACATCAGCACAAACTAGCTACCATGCAATTGCAGAACACCTAGGTACAGAGCTCTGAAAACAGACTTAATCAATCGATCATATAATTCTCCATGGACAGAGTTAATATTCCTCCACTTAACTGTTTTTCTGCCATACTAATGTCATTATATGTCGTTAACTATAAAACCGTTATCAATGATTCGAGTCCGAATACGTTAAGGCCAAAAATAAAACACTTAAATGTTCACCATAAAAAAAAATCAAAGCTATCTATAACTGCCCTAGAAAACAAAAAGCCAAATGAAAATAAATACTACCATAGGAGCAGACCGTCGAGTTACAAGCTACGTACATACAAGTGTCTCTCTGATATATTTGACTTTCACAAGCTCCAAATATACCAAAACACTTAAATGGGGAAGAAGAAATCTTAGATAACTATGTAAGCACCAATTAAGCTCCAAAAAAAATCTTTTTAAACAGGAAAGTCATTAAATCCACGCTCTCATGCAAGCAAAGAATGGAAAATATATATACTTTAGATATATAAAGGAGAACTTCCCTTCACTGGCCTGCCACGTCATCACCGCAGGGGAAGGAGAATCTCCACGTCAGCACCGTCTCATACGTTTGATTATTTACGGAAGGCGTTTATCTTTTGGGTTTTGTGTTTATTGTTTGTTGGTTTGGGTTGGCTTTCTCTGATTTTGATGTTTATGCTGGGCTTTTTTTTTAATTTTGGGCCCAACAACCACTCCTCTTTTTCCACGCCGTCTACTGACACGAAACTAAATCCTAATATCATCATCTTCATCGTCGTAGAACAGAGATCAAGTAACGGATCGCGATTTATGTTCAATCCATAAACACAACATTTAATCTCAGTAAATTCTCTCCCCACTACTCCTCAATTCACCAGAACCTTCGATCTCTTCGGATTCTTCAGGATTTGTATCCTATAAATAGGTATTCAAGGCTTCATGGTTATCACAGAAGGTTTTTTTTTCCTACTCATAACTCAAACACATACCGGCGTGAACTATGGCTGCTCCCCAGATCTCCCTTTCCGAGTTGAGGCGAGGACGTTGTGCTCGGATCGTTGTGACACGCCTGCTCCGATTTTGGGAAGCTAGGAATGCTAAGAAGGGCGGTGAACTAATGGGTCTCGATATGCTTCTGTTGGATGATCAGGTGAGATTTTTTTGTTTAAACCTCTTATCTGTTTTAAACTTGGATTACAGCTTCTGATTACATCCTTATCTTCTGCAGTCTTCTCTTATCCAAAGCATCTGTTTCTGTCCATCGGCTTAACTTAACATTCCGAGAACTTCTACGTGAAGGAGCTATGTATGAGCTTAGTGGATTTGATGTGACTAGAAGCAGCAATCAGCTCAATCATTTCAAGCTTTGTGATTTTGTTGTGTCTATGTCTATCCGGCTGAACGAGTTTACAAAGATGGTTGAAGTGGCCGCAGTTGATAATCCGATCCCTACTGAGCTGTTTCAGGTTCCGAACTCTTGAGGAACTCATGGCGTTAGCTAACACTAACGTTCATCTTCCAGGTGTGTCTCTCATCTCTTCTTCGTTCGTTAGAAGTTTATCTATGTATTCATACATCTTATCTTATACGGTATTATTATCTTTGTTACAGACATCATTGGTGAGGTTTCTGATATCAGGACAACGTACAATGATCACGCTCAGACAACTCAGCGAGTGATGGTTACTATCAAAGTATATAAGTAATTTTCTGCCCATAATTGATTATTTATTTAGGAGATAATATACAATTGTAAGAGGAGATGATGTGAACAATTTTTATCCTTGGCAGCGATGCAACTGTGTGCGTCAGTGTTTTCGACAGTGTAGCTGAGCTACTCCACAAGAGGCTGGAGGCTGGTGTTGTCCAACCTAGAGTGATGGTGGCTACGAACATCAATCCTAAGTTTGTAGGAGGTGAATAGCTTCGTATTATATTTAGGAGATTTCATATTTCCATGTGTTAATTTGTGTTAATCTATATGCAGGTCGACTTTATCTCAATGCTATCTCTGGGACTCATTTTTATTTTGACGTGACGGCAAGCCGGACTCTATTTTGACGTGACGGCAATACATGAGTTTATCCATTATCTGATAATATACTACTTATAGGTTGTCTTCCAAACCCGACAATGACTCCACAAGTGGGAAGTCTGCCTGTAGACTGTATGAGAAATCAGCCAATTTACAGCATGAGACTGTAAGAAGACCAGATATAGATAGGACTATGTTTCACAGCATGGATGGTCGCAAATGAGACTTATGAAGAGGCCCGAGAGCTAACCTTTGTTGAATTTCAGAGTAGGTTTACATACCACAGTGATGAAATAATCTGGACACCAAGACAAAAGGTCACTGCTATAGGAAGGATAACTTACATCCACCCATCTGCTGGTGATCTCTATTACTTGAGGATTTTGGTTAATGTTATACGAGGTCCATCAAGTTTTGATGCCCTCCATACTGTTGGTGATGTGATGTTCGAAGAGTTTCGGAATGTATGTTATGCTAGAGGGTTACTAGACGATGATAAAGAGTGGCATGAAGCTGTAGATGAGGCATCATATTGGGCAACTGGAAAACAATTACTTCGACTGTTCATGCGGATCTTGACCTACTACAAGGTTGGTAACCCTCTAAAGTTGTGGAACCATGTGTGGAGGCATTTGGCTGAGGGTAACTAAGAACCATTTAAGTGGGTCATTGTCTCCCTTTTGGAGATCAATTCACCAGTTTTTAATATTTTCCTGCTACGATGAGTTTAGACTCAAACCTTTCTCTTTTATGTTTTCAAATAATAAAATAAAAAACCAAAAAAGAGGCAATTTAAATTGCCCAAAACATGATAACATGAAATCTATAATTATTCCTGCTTAAAACATATTATGCAATTTTTTTAAAAAAACTCGATGCGATTATCCTAAGTGCAACAATATAATTGAGGTTACGTCATCCCACACAAATATCTAATGTCAGGTTTAACCTATATTTATAAGATATTTAAACCCACAACCATACCTTAAAAGCGTTGACCATATGACTCAAATTCTCTGGATGATAAAAACAGAACATTTTACATTATTTGAAAATGATAATTGGAATTTGAAAGGAATACATAACATAGCTTCTACGTATTATCAACCAAAACCAAAAAAAAAAACATCAGCACAAACTAGCTACCATGCAATTGCAGAACACCTAGGTACAGAGCTCTGAAAACAGACTTAATCAATCGATCATATAATTCTCCATGGACAGAGTTAATATTCCTCCACTTAACTGTTTTTCTGCCATACTAATGTCATTATATGTCGTTAACTATAAAACCGTTATCAATGATTCGAGTCCGAATACGTTAAGGCCAAAAATAAAACACTTAAATGTTCACCATAAAAAAAAATCAAAGCTATCTATAACTGCCCTAGAAAACAAAAAGCCAAATGAAAATAAATACTACCATAGGAGCAGACCGTCGAGTTACAAGCTACGTACATACAAGTGTCTCTCTGATATATTTGACTTTCACAAGCTCCAAATATACCAAAACACTTAAATGGGGAAGAAGAAATCTTAGATAACTATGTAAGCACCAATTAAGCTCCAAAAAAATCTTTTATAAACAGGAAAGTCATTAAATCCACGCTCTCATGCAAGCAAAGAATGGAAAATATATATACTTTAGATATCGTCACATGAGCCCAATATTTTTAAACATCGACAACTTCAAAGAAAAGACCCTCCTTGATAATAAAACTTTCTTTGACATACATAAATTTTAATAAAGACAAGAAAAAAATTAAACGTTTGCATAACATAAAATTAGTTCCAAAATGTAAAAACACAAATACTCAACTAACCCTTATTCTAAACATGGACCTCCATCATCTTCATCCAAATACATTGTGTTTATGTATTTAATTACTATTTAACCACCACCTATACATATAAAAACATATATATATATAAGTAAAATAAAACACTAGCATGAAACAAAAAATATAACATATACGGAATAAAACAAATTCACGACCTTCCGCGTGTAGCGCGGACACACCCCTAGTATTTAATATTTCTCAATGAAAAAAAGAGTTGGGCTCTTCCTGAGCTGTTCACCTCATCATTTGCATATAGCTAACTAATGCCACTTTATCAAATAATATTTGCCAACCTATTTTGAATCTCCATTAGCATTTCTCCAGTTGTAGATAAACTATAATGTGTGTTACAAAAAAAAAAAAAAAAGAAGAAGAAGATAAACTACAATCTATAGTTGTGCAATCAACTAGCCTTGGATTGAAAATTTCCATGGTTCCATATTTGTTATCATCTTGTTCTGATTTTGCTTATAAAAACTTTAACACTCAACTGGATATACGGAACAAATGAGAGTGACTACTTGTATAGAGATCGATCATTTATTTAACTCTACGAAAAATTACAAGAAGAAGCGCAAAAGATGAGAGACAGAAACTTGCCAAGGCGAAAAAGCAGAAAGGGTAACTGATTGGAATGAAAATAGCAAAAGCCTCTAACTGAGCAAGTGGCTCTTAAGATTTAAGCATGAACATGGTGAATATGATAGAGATAGTATTGGTTGTTGAACACACAAGTCCAACAAGTACTGTTAACATTTCCAAAGCTTGGTTCCTTTGGCATCGTCAACGGTCTGCTTGATCTACACTCAAATATATTAAAAAAATTAATTCAGATTTATTAGTAGTAAACTATATGAATCATATAATACTATTTATATATCATTGAGAATCGTTCTCGGACCAAACTAACCTCTGTGGAAGGAAAGGTCGGTCGAAGAAAGGCATCAGTTGAGCTTTCGGAACCATTTCCTTTCTTAGCATACGAATCTCTTCCTCTTCTATCATCTGTTTCACGGTTCGGTTTAATATTGAGAATTCTTTTCAAACCGTATTAAACCGAGTTTAAAAAAATCGTTCCTTTAGCTGAAGAAATTTCGTTATATCGATGTGTTTTACTTAAGGACTGATATCAAACCAAAAAAGACCCATATCATATGAGAAAAGTTGGCCTGGATTTAGTATCTTCTTACGAAACGGTTTATTCCGTTTATACACTTATTACTTATACCAAAGCAGCTAAATCATTTTTCAATTCTCGACTGGCCAGTTCATATAGAGTCATGTATTGTGTTCGTAGGAGACAGTCCAAGTGAGACCAAAACCAGTCAGAGTACTGTTTGAAAGGTTGTTCTCTAGCCTGATGCTAATTGTAAGCCTTTTTTGTAAGTTACCTTTTGCAACTTCTCTTCTTGTTTCTTTTGCAGTCTCGTGATATAGTAATTAGTTGCAACCTGCGAAAATGATGAACGAGCTCCATGGAAATAGAATAGTAAAATTAATAAAAATTACAGAGGAAGATTGTGTAAACCGAATAGTTGAACATGGCACGTTTCACTGCTCTCTCGCCAGAGTGAAGCTTGAACGCAAGAGGCTTTTTGTTCTCTTTTGCTGGTGCTTTTGCAACATTCTGATTGATTGGAAAAAAACAATTACATGCATGTTATTAGTCGCAGAAGTAAATATATTCATGTAAGACCGTATATTAGAATGTGCAATTGGTGAATTTGAGCAAGAACAGAGTTGGAAGATGTGTTTCTATAAAAAAATAATATTAATATTTTCTATATTGCAAGGTTCTTGATTGTTTTTTAGTAAGACCTGACCTTAACTAATCAAATATATTATCGAAGAACTTTGTATAACATTTCAAATAATTTGAGACGGCTTAATGCATGTAAACACAAAATGCATTGATATATATAACAGTTATATTTATAGGACGTAGTTGAGAGTTGCAACTTGCATATTTTCTTTAGTACAATATTTTCGTGTAACATGCCTTTTTATTTTACGTGTTATTTTGCGGATATCTATTATCTTATTTTAATGAAAAAAAAACTCATTTTTACAATTTATCATAGAATCTCTGTATGAGTATACCTTAGAAGCGGCTGCCTTGGTTTTGTCATGCGCTCTGTCTTTGAGTTCCACTTTGGTCTACGATAGAATTTTCATGGAACGATCGCAAATTGAGTCATTGTACGAGGATTTACATGATTGATCACTATGGTATTTAAGTACACTCCAAGATATATACTTTACTCTTTGTTTACAACTTTCAATCGAGAACTTGACGAGTAACACATAATATAAATACATACAGTAGAACACAATTAACGTGTGAATGTGTGATACTACTTACTCTTTTTAACCAACTTAAGGTTTAATATACCTAGAGTAACTCAATGTGAAATAGTAGTTAATTAACTAACTTGTTATATATTAGAAAATGAAACCTTGGTAGACTATTTCTTAATTGTGAAGCTTTTCATGAAGTGACATTTTAAAAACTAGATTAATTAGTGGGATATCCCTATAGATTCCGATTTCGTTAGTAATATTTCTATTAGAACATTCTTAATTGTGAAGCTTTTCATGAGGTTTTAATGAAAGTAAGTGTGTTTCAAAAAAAAAAAAGAACATTCAAGATTTAACTTGATTATACTGAAATTGGCAGAAAATTGATGTTATCATCATTTTGGATAGAAATTGTTTTAATTTATTTTGAAAAACAAATAAATAAAACAGAAAAAGTATTGGTGGAATTTCTTTTGCTAAAAAACCTTTGAAGGCATAAACTTATATTGTTCATCAATTGGTTTTTAGGCCAAACATATACGCAAGTTAGAGCCTTCAAGCAAGATTTTCCTTTTTCCAATATTAGCCATGAGTACGTAAAAATGAAGAAACTTGATAAAATGTAGAGTTTAATGGTTAAAACTATACACATTCATTAAAATTTGCCTCACAAGAAAAATAAACAAGTAAATAAAGAAAATGAAATCTTCATCTCACCATTCTTTTACCGTTGGAACCCAGGGAGAGTACAGAAGAAGTTGGACTTGTTTTCCCATACTTTTTAAAACAAGGAGAAAAAAACTTTGTCACTAATAACGTATAAGAACATGTCACACGTGCCCAGATTTCTATACACGTGCAAGCATACTTACATGCAATGTATATACGTGCACGAAAGTAAACAACTAAAAGTAACTAATAATTGAAGTTGATGAAAAAAGTAAGTAACTAATTATTGAATAACCTTGGGTGGGGATTTTGTGTGTGATGATTTTCCAGTACACATGTTTAGTAGAAGAATTATATGATATAGTATATAGTGTTCCAAAAAAAGTAGATAGTTGTTGTAAAAAGCAATTTAAGGAATAACTCAACCAAAAAGCCAAACTACTCCTTTACGAACTCCCTTTGTTGGCTCAATTTATAATGAACTCTAAATTAGAAAGAAGTGAAAAATAAAAATATTACTTGATGAGTGAAAGAGAGAAGAGATTAAGTGAATTTATAGAGAGTGAAGGACGAAGCAAAGACATAAAAGTTTGGACAGTAGTAGCTTTCCTAAGTGGCGTCTGTTGCTGCATCGGCAACAAGCTTTAATTAGGGTTTTCTTCAAAAAAATTTCATAATTTTCTTTGTTAATTCTATATGATAATGAATACACATATCTCCATAAGTATTACAGGGTACTCGATGTTAGTATTTGTATTTTATTTTTGGCTGTCTTTGAAACTTACATCATACAGAGAATTTTCAAATTATAACTAGCAATTCAAACTAGGCCAGTTAATAAGAGATGAAAGAATAATTCAATGTTAAAAACACAAGCAGCGAGAGTACGTGTCATACTTTATCTATATTTTGTAATTTCAAAGGAGTTTAAAAAACATACGTACTTTCGAAACATGAAATGTATTTTATCCAGAGATATATAGAGATTTCTCGATACAGATGGATAAGCAGTTCAGAGAGTGTTACGATGGTAATGTTGTCCGACAAAAAAAAGTGAATTGGTAGAGCTCTCATGCACCAAACTTTCTGATTAAACTTCGCACTCGTGCATATTTCTACATTTCCGACGTCCTTCATGTTTCTTCACATCTCATCTTCGGGATTTGTACTACTTCAATTATACAATCAGCATACGTTAATCTTTCATTAATTAATATCTTGATGTGAGAAGAGGTTTTATATTGACTTCCTGAAATAACTTTATATTTAAGAACTCTCCAGAACCTACTAGAACCAATAATACTAAAATATTTGTACAATTATTTATTATTATACCCGTCCGAGTAAATAGGGTTTAAGTTTTGTCCATTTGAGTTTATCTGATTGAAGGTTCACAATGTCTAGCTTAGGTACTATCTTACGGAACTAAATGTGTAAACTGATGAAGGTAGCAGCAACAACCGTCTGGACAAACTGCAAATTAATGCACACTTCAACTCGTAAGTCATAAGTTATCAGCCAAATCCATACAATAAGGAAAATAAACATTGTTGTTTTTTGTTAGGAGTGATTACTTTCAGGGAACCCCTGTTTTTTTTCTTAGATAAGTGTTCCAAATTATAATTCCAGCCTATATAAGAAAATGAATGTGCGCAGGCATGGATAAGATCAATCTTTGGCTACCTAACTTGATTAGTTCTCCGACAACAAGTAAGGAATCATCTTCTCTCGATAAACGTTTTAAGAGGTTAGGTGTACATGAAAGCTTTTTATTCCGGTTCACCGCGAGGAATTCATCGATATATAGTTCAAGCTTTTTTTGAATAACAAAATTTACTTTCAATTGAAAAATGATATATAAAAATTTGTAATTTTCTAAGAAACATTTTTCTCGTCTGGACGTCTTTAAATACACCAAAATACAAACTAGAAGTACGTATACATTTAGGATGATATGCTTGCAGTTGCCTAGGCCCTGACTCACCCTCCGTGGACGAACAATTCCATTTTTATCTAAATTTCGGAGTAAACGGCGAGGTCTCTGGTTCAAATCCAGAATGACCCAGCTGCGCCAAGGAAAATAATATAAGAAGGATCTGACTCCTTCATGCATGCTCCACTTGGCCATTTCATAAAATGAGAATGATATTTCGGTAATGGCCGGGATAGCTCAGTCTCCGAAAGAGCTTCGTTGATCTATGATTTATATTTCGTTTTTTCTTTCCTTTTCGTTTGTTTCGAGAAAGAGATCGATCAATTCCTGTTCCCATTTATGTTTTGATGTAATGATATTATGTTCTTCATTAAACGTAACCATAGTCTTAACGCCTCAATAAAAGTACATTATTTCAAATCATCAACACAATCGTCTTGAGTTTGAATTATTTTGTCCTATTTCCAAGAATTTAACATATATATATATATTCTAAAAATTATTATTTTATAATTATTTCACAAGTTGTGCAGAAAACAAAATTTTCTTCTAAAATTCGACGACTAGCTATAATGTTCTAAGGTCTGAAAAGGTTTCCGGTTCTATAAATGAAAAATAATGGTTGAAAGTTTAAATGCAAACGTAACTATTAATGTTTACATTTAAAATAATCATAGCCCATGCATCATAAGTCATAACAAGCAACTTAGTGAATGCTACTCTGTTTTATAAGAAGTTACGAACTAAGTGAATGTGGAATTATTACTACGAAAAAGTATAAGGAATGAAATAATGAATCCTTTACCAGTAGACATACCTTTGTACATTTTGGAATCACGTCCTCTTTAAAGGATTCGTACGTGGCCCTCTTTTCAAAAAAAGGTTTGAAAAGATTTAACCAAAGAGGTTGTTAGCCTAACAAACCCTCAATCTTGAATGTTTCTTGGTGAGTCATCTATTTCAGGGAAAGTGGTCGACAAAACTGTTTATAATTTTGTCTTATTGTTTGTTTTGTGAAATGAGATGATGTACACAAACATACGTGAGAATAATGCAAATGAAAGGTTAAGTCGAATGTCATACTGTTAAGTTAGGTCCATGATTGGAAAAAGGAACCTAACTCATGCAATCCTTTAATCTCAAGTTTTGCGTTTTTTGTTTTGTCGTGGGCATGGCAAAACACCAAAATACATGATTACAGTTTAGTGACAAATTGACCACGTAACATCCATGAAAGACAAGTGTGAGATTGACGTATATAGTAATATTACGAAGCATAATCTATCTTTTAGCAATGTTATTCTACGCTTGATCTTATCTACATTCAATATTACATTATACATACATATATATATATATATATATATATATATATATATATATATATATATATATATATATATATATATATATATATATATATTTATGTGTGTGTGCGTGTGTGTTCGTGTGTGTGATACTCAGATGAATAAAATGGCATTAATCTAGTGTCTATCGTTTTTGTTAGTCGGGGTCGGATATGTTAGCTGCCGCTTGATGCATATTGATTGTAAAAGTTTGAAGATGAGGTGCTACTCGGTCTGAAATTATCTGGTTATATAAATATATATATGTATCTTTCAAACTTGTAGGAAAATAATTAAAAACCTTACTTATATAGATTTGGCTCTTGGAAGTCTAGCTCGATTTATTTAACATTTTTCCAAAAAAAAAAAAGTCGAGCTCGATATCTTTAACAACAAAACAATTCTGATTATCAGAATATATATATATATATATATATATATGTGCTTTAGAATTTATTATGAAGTTATTTGTACGATCAATAATATAATCAAATTGTTTTAGTAATTCTATCTATTCTCCAATTTGAGTTTATTTGTACGATCAAATAATACAATCAAATTAGTAATGGGATATATAAACTAATTGGAGGTGAGATATCTTAACTAATTGGAGGTTGGGTATCCTTTGTCACGTTTGGCAATCAAAGAGCCATCCATATATTTTTAACAAACCAAACAAAGAAAACTCGATAAACGTTTTACAACGTCCCGACAATGTTTTATTTCGAGCAGTCTTGAATATGAAGCAAAATGTTATAAACATTGGACTAAAAATGGAAGATAGCTATGGACTTTTCTACTGAACCACATAAACCGTAGTTATCCTGAATTAAGCCAAGCACAGCAAAAGTAGCTATCTAATCCTTTTTATTCGTAAAACTGTTAACAATAACAATGCTCAAGCCTATCAAACAATGAAGTGAATACAATGGACTGACAACATGAAGCCAAACCCCACTCTATTAAAACCTGCAGTGGTAATGTTGACTCACGCAAAAGACAAGAAGTGTGCATGATCATCTTTGGCTGAGCAGTAGATTTTGTAGCCTTATAGATACAGATCAATGATCATGCTTTTACAGCTGTGTGAAGTATATTTCACATGATATTCGTTAAGGTTAGAGTGTCAAGAGTTGCTACTGCAACTAATTAATATATAAAGATATTTTCATGTAATGAATTCAAGTTAAATTGATGAAATGTTAAAAAATCGTTAGAAGTCTTCATTGGCATGGGCTCTGAGTTTATACTAAATTTTATGGTATAAAAGTCATGAGGCTCTTTCAGATGTCTATACTCAAGCCACTCTCGATTTATCACCCAAGTCGTCACTCTAAACCTGAGTGATACAAATTACCTTTCTTGGAAGCTTCAATTTGAGCAACTCCTAAACAGTCAACTAGTTCTTGGGCATGAGACGTGAATATGAATCTATCATCATTGTGATTAAAAATTCCGTGAATACTCCCCTTCGACAGATCGACAATGACGTCATGTACAAGTTGTGGGTTTTGATGACAAGTTGGATGGTACATGATACAAAGTAAGAACACCACAGTTAGAAATTATCATGAGAATTTCTTCTCAAAGGTATACATGTCCTCTCACACTTCAGTGATAGAGGAAAATCTTCACGACTTTGAACCGATCGAGAGTTTGCACAAAGATTAGTGAGCTCATGAGCAACGAGATTATATAAGAGGAAGTTAGACATGTTGTTTGGTCTATTGGTGCGGATCGTGCTTCTGGTCTCGATGGTTTAACAGCTTGGTTTTATCAACATTTATGGAAAATCATTGGTAATGATATCATTTCTCAGGTTAAACGCTTTTTATTAATGTCAAATATGAATTCAGAAATTAATCATATAAATTTGGCTCATCTCAAAGATGTTGATTCCAACGACATTTCCATATTACCGACCATTGGTCTCTGCAATATAATATATATATATATATATATATAATTATCTCAAAGATTCTTGTCCAGAGATTAAGGACTATCTTAGTCAGATTTTTTTTTAAATCACAAGCCACATCTATACCGGGCAGAAGGATCACTAATAATATTCTTATTGCTATGGCGTTGATGCATTTTCTCTAATTAAGAAAAGAGTATCATATACATATCTTGCATAAAACAAAGATTTCAAAAGCTTATAACAGAGTTGAATTGGTTTTTCTCGAACAAACTATGAAATATATGGGGTTCTTCTGAAGTCAATTGGCTTTATCATGCCAACAACTCATCTGTGACTTATTTGGTACTTATCAATGGCACACCTCAGAAACATATACAGCCTCAACATGGATTGATACATGGAGATCCTCTATCTCCCTATCAATTTATGTTGTGTGGATGTGTTACACCATTTGATGTGTCAGTATTTCTGAAAGAGTTACATCTGGGGCATCAAGATAAAAAATGGTGTGAGATAACACATTTACTTTTTGCTGATGACCCGCTTTTCTTCTGCTATGAAATGAGAGGAACTATACTGATCTAAACAATATTTGATATATATGAGAAATAATCAAGTCTGAGAATTAATCATGCAAAATTAATGATTATTTTTGGATCAAGAATACCTGATGATATGCAGCCACAACTTAAAATGATACTAGGTATCATTGACAAATGGTGTACTGGTAAGTGATATCTTGTGTATTTGCATGGTTTTAAGCATCATTTTAGTTCCTCTTTTATCCATTTAGAGTACATTTAGGTGCATTGCATACACATTTATTCCTATTAGGTGATGGAGATGCTATTTTGTGAGTTTGGAGGATTTGATGGGCAAACATTGATGCAGCCATCAAACAAGTAGCTGAACCGGAGGTCGACCCAATTCCCTACTCAACCAGCCAAGGCGCCAACCAGGACATATGTGCACTAAAAATGCCATATTTTACAAACCAGAAAGGTTTAAATCACGAGGCTAATTTTTATGAATTCTACACTCAAGAAATAGTTCAGGACAATTGAAATCGGGCCAAAATATTTATGGAGCAAGAAGTTATGAATTTTACAAGTCAAAAGTTTCTCAGCCCATCCATCTGCGAGTACCCGACTTTAGAAAGAGGTTCGAGCTCAATTAAGGAGCGGCCTGAAACAAAGCCAATCATAGAATTCAATAGGGATCTCTCAGATTTTCAGAAATCCCAAGATGAGGAGAAATGACCACGAAAATTAGGAGTTATGAAAACTTTCCCAGAACCGGCCAAACCGACGTCATCTAAGGAAAGTCTTCAACCAATTCAGCTTGGTTCGACCCAGAGCTATTTATGGGAACCAGGAGATCATCTTAACCAATCAGAAGGTATTCCAGAAGTCCTTAGCTTCACCAGAACCCATAGGAGCAGGTGGATCCTTGAAGAATTCATTAAACCAAACCGGACCCATATATGGAAAGATTGGATAATCTTTCGGTTTAATCTATTCCAAGCCAATCAATTCCGGCCAGAAGACATCCAGACTAAACCAAGGCCTTCAGAAGACATAATGCACGAGCCAGAGGAGTTCTATGAGTTCATTCCATGCACCATCCCACAAATGGATCAGGAGGATCATCATTAACCTCATCTTGCCTTATTTGGAGTTTCTTGCCATCCAGCTCCAACAGCTCTTTTTCCTTCAGATTAGACACGACCTCAGCACATTCCAAACCATCAAGAAGGTTCCCTGGAAGCTTAGTTATCCTCTCAAACCGTACAGATTCAAGAAATATCAGATTCTTTACTTGGAGCCAAAATTCCACAAAAGGCTCCAACGACTAGTTTTCGATTTCTTGCTTAGTTTTGATTTGTCTCCTTTTCTATTTGTTTTAGAACGTTAGAAACTTTGTCTCTGAGCATTATATATGCTCCTAGACATCAATTGTAAAGAACACCCTTAATCACCAAGTTAATAGAAAGTTATTCAGTTTTTATTAAAGATTGTTCTTTGTATAAAATATCGGTCTTTAGGATTCAACGAGAGATTCTTGTTGTTCTATTAATTTTGTGATTCTAGTTTATTTGTGCAAATCAAATAAGCTCAGTACACAGATTGAGAGATTCAATCAATTCGTTCCATCATTCCATCAGATTGATAGATTCAATCAAACCTTCATCCGCAAATCCACTTCAATCCATCATCTGATCAAGCTGAGAGTGATACTCATCCAGCTTGATTCCGCCATATCTATCCTTTCTTTCAGTTTATTATTCTTATTTTATTCACATCATCATCCGCATCTAACCTCATTTGCATTTGTTTCAGGTTTGCAAGCCGCATTCCATCATATCACCCACCCGATCATCTTTTTGGCCGATCATATTTAAAATAATTTTATTTTTATATTCTCTTTTATTTGTTATTGTGGGATTAAAATATATATACTTTTATTTGAGAAGTAAATTTGCTTACTTGTCATCTTGTCCATAATTTTATGCTTATTCAATAGTTTTTTCATAAATATTTTATTATATCTTTTAATAATAAACAGTTTTGGAAACATAATAGTTACAATATTTCATCTATACAAATATTTGATATTATTCTTAGGTGAGTCAGTGATTTTAATAAATAATTTTAATAATATTTATATTAGACAATAAACGTTTTTTTTTTAAAAAATATGATAATTATCATCAACACAAATATTTAATATTATATAAAATATTCTTCTCATATATATCATGAAAGGATTTTATCTATATTTTTGGTATTAAAAGGTTATATATTTTTGGACTTTGTTAATATAAGTTCATTAATAACATATACAGTTTATTATTTTAATTTGTTAGCGTTTAGTTGAAAGTATATATTTCTAACAATTGTAAATTTTGCTAATATGTGTTACCACTAACTGTTAACCACAAAAGGTTATGTTTATGTTCTACTGATACAAAAGTAGTACACGTTTATATGTCCTAAATAAAAATAAAAAAACTTGCAAAGAATAAAAGATGAATATCTTAAAATATAAGAGATAATATTTTGAGAACAGTGGTATATTTATTTATTTATTATAAATCATAAAATAAAGATAATTCTTATATATATATATTATGTTATTATTTAGAAATGATATTTTCTATTATAAATTTAAAAATTAAGATAAAAAAACATTTTATAATTAAATTTATATATATATATATATATATATATATATATATATATATATATATATATATGTTCGCCTCCCTGGCCAAAATAAAACAAAAAACTGTCAGGGGTAATTGAACCCAGCACCTCCAGCACTGGTAATTTTTCTTAGAACCACTAGGCTAATATCACTTTTTATAAATATGTGACCGCAAAAATACTTATTATCGTGTTGGTTGGAAGTCCATGCTTCTTCTGCTTGTGGCCAGGGCCGGCACTGAATTGACGTCAAGATGAAGATCGTGAAGTTAAAAACTTTGCTCGAAACAGTTTTGCAATGTTTCCAACCTTTATAACTTGATGCATATAATATATATCAAAATACATTTGTTGTACACGCTTTTATTAGTTTTGCGTTTAAAAGAAGATATTTACAGTTATAAATGTTTTGTGCCAGTGAAGTAATGGTTGAAAAACTTCTATACATATGTCATTTTAAAATAACACCCAATTTCTATATATAGTCAATACATATGTCCATGTTATATTCTAGACTAAATATTTTCTCTTTTAAAAATATAGAAAACAATTTTTTTAGTCTACAAGCAAATATTTTAGAGCAAGTATGCATTATACAAAATAATATATATTTAAAATTCATACGCAAAAACATAAAAGTTGATATATGCCTCTTTTTGACACATGCACACTCCAGTATAAATAAGAATTAAAAAAAAAACAGTATTGTCATCAAACTTTATCACAAATCCACATTTGTATATCTATAATTATGAGTTGGACAATTAGTTAATTTGATACAATACCAAAGCAAGAATAATCGAAAAACAACTATACCACCGCATACTAATAAGTAACACATAACCGATAACCAAATTCTTGAATCTTAAAACAAATTTCAACTCGAACATTTAGTGAATATCAAATTAACTAATATCCCGCCCGTAGGGCGGGCCGACCCTAGTATTAATTAAACAAAATCATTTGTACAATGATATTTTCTAAAAAAAATTTAATATGTGAGTGTTAAAAATTTATGACTTAATAATAAGCATATATATATATATATATATTTGATTAGAAGCTTTGCTATATATAAATAATGTTATGTTTGATTTAAACTTTTCGAAAACATTTGAATTAATAAATATAAATATTCGTTTGATGATTTTTCTGCATGTGTAGACAAAATACCTAGTTTTAATATTATTTGAGACTAATTCTTCTTTTTTTTTCTGTAACTTTTTTCCTGTTTTAAAATAAAAAAAAATTAATATCCACTGAAAAGTGCGAGTGTTTTTCTTTAGAGTGAGAGAAATTCCAAGAGTCGGAGAAGAACCCTAAATCCACCAGAAGGACGGCAAACCGAACAAACATTGTTCACTGTCGTTTCGCCCAAAGTTTTCACCGACGAATCGAATTGTAATCTCCTTTTCCTTTTGTGATTCACCCTTTCTCAGGTAATTTTTCTTCTTCCGTTGTTATAAAAATTGGCTTCAATTTTGCTACAATTGCATCGTTTTGTCATTTTTCGAATCAAAAGTTTCTTACTTTTGTTACACAATCTCTCATTCATCAGTAACTTAAAAAAAACCCCCAATTTATCCGATCAATAATGCCGCCGAGGAGAAAAGCAAAGAAGGGTGTCAAACGCACTGAAGAGGATAAGAAGGAGATTCCAAGACAAGAGAAGAAAGAGGACTCCGTTGACGAAGAAGGTATCATTCAAATTCATTTCTTGAAATGGGTAATGTCAAATTCGAACTTAGGATTATTATTATTATTGTGTGTAGCTGAAAGAGAAGCAGCTGCAATTAGGGCGATTCGTGATGTGGAGATTGAACACACTTTAACAGCACTGGACTTGCTCTGCTCCTATTTTACCGAGGAACAGATTCAGACTCCTGTCTTGGGCTTCTTTAAAGACAATCTTCCTGATTTGTCCATAGCGAGAGACGAAGAGAGTGGGGAGATTGAGTTGAAGTGGAATGATTCGGATGGTGTTGACGTGAATGATTCTATATTGAAACGCTTGTCCATGGGTTTTCCTGATTTATACAACAACTCTAGGCCTTCTCTTGGCGGCTACAATAACGGTATGATTGATGATTGATCCTTTTGTTTTCTTGTTTTAAACATTTGACTTTTTCTTTGGTTTGGTAGTGGGAGGAAGCATGTTAGGAACTGGTAACACACACCTCCAGAATCTTGTAAGTTTATTGTATATATATCTTGTTCTTCCTCCATTTTCTTGTGCTTCTCTGCCTGTAGAACTAAGGATTGTTGCACAGTTTTGAAAGAGTTGGTTCCACTTTTGTAGAAAAACTCTAGTGGATTTGCCTTTTGCAGGCTTTAATAAATGTTATGATGTTCCACTAAATAGTCATATGGGTTTTGTTTTCTTCTGCCATCCAAAGTTACTTCAAGAGAATCGGTAGAAAACTATAGTTTGCTAATTTTGTCCCCTTGTTGTTTGTTCTTTCAGGGGACATCTGCGAGTCAAATGCTTGCAAGCCATGATGCTCTTCGGACTCCCGTGGTAAGTCTTTTGCAAAAGGTTCTCTAGAATTCACCTCTAGTCTAGCTTCTTTGGAATGTTTTGATCCAGAGAGAAAAAAAGAAAGGAACCAGTTTATGGTTTTGAAACTTATCATTCATATTCTCTGTTCTAGAATGAGTAACGTTTGTTTCAGTGTTTGGATTTTCCGCAGACAAGCAGAGACTTTAGAATGATACGTTGTTAAATTATTTTGCAGGTAAATGGGCAGAGGCTCTCTTTTGGAATGACACCAAAGACTCGGAGGCAACCAAAACCTGGAGAGATAATGCTTTCTGTTCATGGCTCTCCTTTGGGTGTCTATAAAGAAGATGACAACATGGGAGCTATTAGTGGTATGCTCTACTAGAAAACACTCCGTTCCCAGTTCTTGCTCCAAAATATTTGTTCTTATGTGGAATTATTTGATTCTGCAGAAGAAGACAGTTGAAGATTGCTTCAATAGGGGCAGAAACTTTGCTGATTCTCATTTAGTAATGTTTGCTGTGCATGTCTATTCAGATTCCATGAAAGATATTTGTTATGTTAGTATATATATATATATATATATATATGAAAATTCTGCCTTGTAATTTACCAAATTGTGTTCAAGACCAGTTGTTTCCTCTCTTTTATCTAACTATTCTATAATCTTGATCTGTAGGAAAAAAAACAGCTAATATCTGGTATGGATAAAAAAAATGAACAACATTGCTCCACTTTATAAACCTTTTCTTGAGTATTAACAAATCCGCAATTTATTATCAGAGTTGAAACTATTCAATCAACGACAGAGCCTAGGCAAATGACACATAAACAACAAAACCGAAAACATGTGTTGGGATGTGTTCATGGTGGTTGGTAGGTTGTACACTGTGTCAGCCTCATCCACGATTGCGCCTTTCTGCAGTTTCTTTTGTTCATCCATTGTTGGTGTTTCTCTGTTGGAGACGGTTTAAACAGTCAACGAAGATGCATTGTGTGAAATACGCAGTCTTGTGGCTATGCTTAAGAAGTGTTTGTTCGTTGAGGAGCATCGATTTTACTGATTCGAATGATATGAAGGAATCCTTGCGTTTGATGACACTGATAATGTTATCAAACTTCTAGTTTGATCCATATGGTACATGACGAGATATTTTTATTAAATATTTATAACAAACAGGTTGAAATCATTTAAAAATAAAATTAAGTACTATATAGTTTTCATATTTAATATAAATACGAATAATAATGATTCAACTGCAGAGGCGAGATATTACCTCTTTCCTTAACTCAAAATACGTCTTGTAGTGCGACGGTTTGATAACGTAATGAGTCCCAAGATACAACTGCAAAAAATCTTCTGATTTGCATCACTCTATCAGAAGCCTGGCGAAACTAGTTTTGTGTATATTCTCAGACTCAAAATAAAATCAAAGAAAAAGATAAAAAAAATATGGAAGATTGTATGTTTTCTCTGTGTCTTACACTACACAAGTGCTCTCTTATTTATAACATAAAGAGATTAGTACACGTTATGAAATTAATGGAGTCAGCAAACATAAAGTGTTTGTTCGTTGAGGAGCATCGATTTTACTGATTCGAATGATATGAAGGAATCCTTGCGTTTGATGACACTGATAATGTTATCAAACTTCTAGTTTGATCCATATGGTACATGACGAGATATTTTTATTAAATATTTATAACAAACAGGTTGAAATCATTTAAAAATAAAATTAAGTACTATATAGTTTTCATATTTAATATAAATACGAATAATAATGATTCAACTGCAGAGGCGAGATATTACCTCTTTCCTTAACTCAAAATACGTCCTGTAGTGCGACGGTTTGATAACGTAATGAGTCCCAAGATACAACTGCAAAAAATTTTCTAATTTGCATCACTCTATCAGAAGCCTGGCGAAACTAGTTTTGTGTATATTCTGAGGCTCAAAATAAAATCAAAGAAAAAGATAAAAAAAATATGGAAGATTGTATGTTTTCTCTGTGTCTTACACTACACAAGTGCTCTCTTATTTATAACATAAAGAGATTAGTACACGTTATGAAATTAATGGAGTCAGCAAACATAAAGTGTTTGTTCGTTGAGGAGCATCGATTTTACTGATTCGAATGATATGAAGGAATCCTTGCGTTTGATGACACTGATAATGTTATCAAACTTCTAGTTTGATTCATATGGTACATGACGAGATATTTTTATTAAATATTTATAACAAACAGGTTGAAATCATTTAAAAATAAAATTAAGTACTATATAATTTTCATATTTAATATAAATACAAATAATAATTATATAGTTTTCAAATATACTAAAATTGTAATGTTAAACTTTACTTATTAAAGAATGTTAAAATATATTAATTTTGTAAATTAATTTTTGTTAAATGTATTTCCGTGTTTTTTAAGCGCAGTAAGAATTTAGTGACAATTATTTTGTTTTTGCATCAAATTTAGTGATAAATTAGAAAAAAAACAAGTTCACAAGAATTGAGAGTCGCAAAAAAATCTTATAATACCAAAAATAATGTGGAAAAGAGCTAGCGAATCAGTTTTTTTTTTCTACGAATGCTTTGCTGAGTTTTTTTCAACAACATATATGTTTTATGTAGTAAAGATGTTGTGCACAAAAAAAAATGTAATAGAGATGTAAAGATGTTATAAAAAGAAGAAAAAAACAAGTTAATTTTTATTTTTGAAGAATCCTAATTTGGACGGAACCGAAACCGAAAACCAACCCAGTTCGTAAAACCGAACTTAGATTAGTATCTGTAAAATAAAACACCATGGGCCGCTCGAAGACCACATGAAACAAAACCTCAAGAAAACCCTCGAGAGAGAGCAAAAAATGGCGAACAAAAAAATCTCGAGTTTGGAAGATTTCGTGAAGGTACATGGAATCCTCTTGGCGGCTTCTGGTTTGCCGCAGAAACTGTACGCAAGCCTCTTCCGCAAACTTGCTTCCGATACTTTAGATGGCGGCGCTCACTTCCAGATCGAACCCTGCGACGATGCTCGGAGACGGAGGCTTGTGCTCACTTCCGAATCTATGCCTAAAGACTCTGACGTCTTCCTTATCGACCATGCCTGGACGTTTCGTCTTCCCGATGCCTATAAACAGGTGGGTGGGAACTTACTGCAATCAAAATATAAAATGCTTCAGGAAGCTGAGTTTGAACTATATGATTTGTCCCTCCTTTTTATTTACTTAACTTTCATTTATGGTACAAGTTTGAGCAATGATGTGTTCTTAGTATATTGTTTGATCCAAAATGAACTTTCTGTCTATTTCTACAAAAAAATTGCAAATTCGTTTTTGTAAGCTTAGTATTTATTTACCTTTTTCCCTTAGTTTTTTTTCTTGCACTATAGGATTCTGACAGATTAGTTCACTGTTTTTTTTTGGATACTTCAGCTTCAGGAAATTCCCGGTTTGGCCGAGAGGATGGGTTCTTTGATGTGTGTTGCCACTGATTTAGAAGGAAAGGATGGAGTAGAAGAAGAAGAAGACGCAGAGAATTATGAGCAACTCTCTGTTGATCAGACACTAGAGAGTGAAATTCGTTCTGCAGCGGATAAAGGATATGACTCTTTAAGATGGCTGGAGCTGGAGGGTCTTGGAATAGATGCTGACACTTTCTTGTCCCTTCATTTGCCTAGTAAGTTTCAGGTAAGCCTTTACATCTTTCCTCAAAAAGAATATGCATGAGAGTTTGTCAAAGATACAAAGATTCTAAAGCGTCTTTGTTGTGCTAACTGCCATTTTTTGGTAGGATTTGCTGGCGCTGAGTCTTTTCGGGAACAAGCTTGAGAGTGCGGATGTGGTTATACAAGAGGTTACAAAGCTTAAGACTCTCAAGGCTTTGTGGCTGAATGACAATCCTGTTCTCCAGGAAAGGTAACTGTGAAGTTAGAAAAGGGATATGATAACAGATTTCTCATGTATTTTTTATTTGTTTCAGTGAAGGTCGGTTGGCTAACGAAATATTGAAAAGCTGTCCTAGTCTGGAAATCTACAACTCGTGTTTTACCCCTAACTACGGGCTGTGGGCACTTGGCTTCTGTGGAGATGTATTTGGGAAGGATAATCCTACTGATTATGCTCAGCAGGATCAACCCTTGCGCAATGTCACTTCACTTGACCTTTCAAACCGGTCAATTCACAATCTAGCAAATAAGGTTGTTTTTCGTGCCCTTACTTCTTCTAAGACTAGATGGAGTATTGATTGGAAAGACAAGAACAAGTATTGATGAACAATAAACGTATCTGTTGGAATTTTTGTGTCCTATAGACTCTCTCTTTCTTAGGTGTCTGATTTGTATATCTTTGCTTTCTTCATTTTTTCAGGCATTCTCTGTGCATGAGTTGCCCTTACTCTCTCATCTAAATATCCGTGGAAACCCATTGGATCACAATTCTGTTGGAGAACTGTTTCAAGTCTTGAAGCTCTTCCCTTCGCTCTCTTCCTTGGAGGTAATTCTTGGAAGTTGTCTTTTCATTTTTGGATAAAAGTTAGTAGTTACCGTAACGTTTTGTTTTGTTTGTAGGTTGACATACCTGGACCTCTTGGAAACAGTGCTGTAGAGATTCTTGAATCTCTCCCCAACCTTTCTTTGTTAAATGGCGTTGACACAGCTAAAATATTTGAAAATGGAAAGCATGTTGTTGACTCGATGATTCAACCACGGCTTCCGGAGCCGAAACCAGAGGATAGTCTCATTGACCGTGTTCTTGGTGCAATGTGGTTGTATGTGATGAATTATCGTCTTGCGGATGAGGAAAAGATTGATGAAACTTCCTTGTGGTATGCCATGTTTTCATTTTCTATTATATTATAATTGTGGTGGCTTTGTTTGACACAAGAAATCCTCATGACTATTCTCTTGTGCTTGCTTGTTTAAAAGATTCTGACATTTATCATTTAAATAGAAAATTTTGAAAAACTCAGAAAATGAATCTAATGCAAAACATATTTAGTGAGATTGCTATAATGTTGAGACGATTCAACCCAATCACCAAAAGCTGTAGGAGCTTTTGGAGTACACATCAATGCTTCTTTATAATGTTTGTATGTTGGTTACTCCTTTTGCAGGTATGTGATGGATGAACTGGGTTCAGCTTTGGGTCATAGCGATGAACCCAATTTCAAAGTGGCTCCTTTTCTTTTCATGCCTTCCGGGAATCTAGATTCTGCTGTGAGGTATAAATTTTCCGATTTTTCTTCTGCTCACTCGTGTAGCTTTTTTTCATTTCTTTCCCTGGTGCTGCAAACACTTCTTTTGTTTGCAGTTTAAAAATGTATGTGATTGATGAGGTCCCTCATACACTATATATGCAAAACATCTCCACAATGTTACATTCTTATCTTCTGTGTATCTGACATACGACCATGTTTATTTTGGTTCAATGTTCCAGCTATTCAATAATGTGGCCTATCAAAACTTGTCATAAAGGTGATGAGTGCACTCGTGATTTTCTATCTGGTATTGGGGAGGACAAACATCGGTCTGCCAGGCTCACAGCTTGGTTTCACACTCCTGAGAACTATTTTATTCATGTACATCCCCTGTGCCTCCTTTATCGTCTCCTTGGAAGATTTCTGTTCATTAAAAGAGTATTATTCCCTGTTGTTGATTTTGTAGGAGTTTGAGAAATACCAACAAAATCAGCATGTGAAAGCTTTCAAGTCTCTACCGTTGACACCTACAATTTCCCAAAGCATTCGCCATAATGATGGGTCTCCTTTGCTGGTGCATACGGATCTACCTCAAGTTGAAGAATTTCTGACACGTTCAGAATTTGTGCTCAGTAAGTTCTACTCATGATATATTCTTTGCTTTCATTATGCTATTCAATGCGACTTTGAACTTACCCCCATAAGTCCCAGCTTTTTAATTATCTATCTTTCGTCAAATATCTTTGTTGTTTTCTAAGTTGTTCAACCGCCTGTTTGCAGCAAATGAACCAAAAGATGCAGACATTATATGGACGAGTATGCAGGTGGACGAGGAGGTGAAGAAAGCGGTGGGACTTACCGATGACCAATACATTAATCAGTTTCCCTTTGAGGCTTGTCTTGTTATGAAGCATCATCTTGCCGAGACTATTCAAAAGGTAAACTCCATTAGGAAAACTATTATATTAGATTACATCTGTTTGTTTTGTGGTCACAAAATATAACTAAGACGTACATATCAAGGTAAAAGATTAGCTGATATAACTTTTGATGTTCTGCTATACAGGCTTATGGATCTCCAGAATGGTTACAGCCTACTTACAATCTTGAAACAGAGCTGACCCAGTTTATTGGTGACTATTGCGTACGCAAACGTGATGGTTTGAACAATTTGTGGATCTTGAAACCATGGAATATGGCAAGGACAATCGACACAAGTATAACCGATAATTTATCAGCTATCATCCGCATGATGGAAACTGGTCCAAAGATCTGCCAGAAGTACATAGAGCACCCTGCTTTGTTCAAGGGGAAGAAGTTTGATCTGCGATACGTTGTCCTGCTGCGGAGCATTGACCCGCTGGAGATTTACCTGACAGATATCTTTTGGGTAAATGCTTATTCATAGCAGCCACTAATATTTAAACTAAGGAACATATATTACAAATATCCTACTTGTTTGATTTCAGGTTAGGTTGTCGAACAACCCATATTCATTGGAGAAGCACAGTTTCTTTGAATATGAAACCCACTTCACTGTCATGGTAAATATTCGTTCCACTTAAAAGTTCCGTTCTGATAAAGATTGCACCATCCTATATAACGACAACTCATGTTTCCTATTTTCTTATGTGTTTCAGAACTATGGACGGAAGTTGAATCACAAGCCCACATCAGAGTTTGTGAGAGAGTTTGAACAAGAACATAACGGTACTACACACTGTATTTGTATTTCCTTCCTCCACACATATATGTCTTTGTGCTTTGGTTTCTATCAAATAACACAATTCTACTCTTAATAGTTAAATGGATGGATATTCATGAGAAGGTGAAGCAAGTGATACGGCAAGTGTTTGAGGCGGCGGCTCTTGTGCATCCGGAAATGAAATCTGACAAATCAAGGGCCATGTACGGAGTAGATGTGATGCTCGATAGCTCCTTCCAGCCAAAAATCTTGGAGGTACGTCTCACCTGCCTTTTCCTTTTATACGAGTAAACAAGAAAAGCTTGTTGGAAACGCAACTTGCCTTATCTGTGATAGTCTATGCTACACAGGTAACATACTGTCCTGACTGCATGAGGGCTTGCACCTACGACATGGAAACCATAAATGGAAAAGGAATCGTGAAAGCCAAAGAATTTTTCAACTATGTTTTTGGGTGTCTCTTCTTGGGCGAGACTTCTCACGTGACTCCCTTGTGAGCTCGGCAGCTTACGATGATGGGTGGTTTGGTTGGGAACTATTGAACTGTTTTGGTTTGGAACCATGTCTTTTCTTTTTGTAGTGTTTTCTATATGCACCATGGGAATCATTTCTTAAACCTTTTTTCCTTTTGTGTGGTCGGTGATTGAAAAGTGTATTGAGACTTCATTGTTGAGATTGAAATCTTAATATGCAGGGGTTTCTGTTTGCAACTAATTCAGTTATTTCTTTATTTGGCATCCTAACTGATGTCATTATGATAAAGAAAAAGGTTACATAGTTTCATTATATATAAGAGTTTACAACCATTAGTTTTAGCCATCCGAAAATTACATCACATACAAAAAAGTATGAATTTAAAGTCGAAAAACAGTAGTCTGAAAGTTTTCTAGAAATTCTTTGGTTTGAAATAGAAATATAATTGTAGAAATAGCAGTGTAAATTGTAGAAAATTTACAGTTTTCGAAATATTATTTAATTCTTTTTTTATAATTATATAATTTTTATTATTTAAATAATTTTTCAAAAATTTATGCAGTTTTTTTTAAAGTATTGTAAATTTAAATATTGGTAGAAAATAATAAATTTAAAATCAATACAAAAATATTTTAAATATATTTAAATTTTAACTTTTATTTTGTGCACATTATGCAGAGAAACACCTAATTTTTGATATATGCTAGATTTTTTTTTCAACAGTACATATTTTATGTTAAAACATCGTCAAATTACATGTACATAGGAATTATGATCATTGGAATATGAAAAACTGAAAAATATATCAAAACAGTTAGAAAAAGTAATGGATTAACTGAATAAAATTTTAATGGCTATACTTAATTTACTTTTTTTTTTGTTTCTCTTCATTCACTTCAACCAACAAAAAAAAAAGAGAATTCAATTTGATAATTAAAATCACAGAATAAATGGAATAATTTCTGTTATTGGACTTTTGGTCTAACGCTTTCCTTAAAATAACATTTCCTAAAAAAATTAAACGAGCATGTTATGGAAACTCTCTCTTGAGAGACAGAGAAAACCCTATAAATCCACCAAAAGACTTCTCTCCTTAATTGAACTTTCATCTTCTTCTTTTGTTTTCTTCGTGGCGATTTCTCTTCTCTACCCTCTAGAGTTTCAGGTAACTTCTCTTCCGCCTCCCTCCCTCGGGTTCTCAATTTGATTAATGTCAAAATTTATTATCTCGAATTGTGTTCGTGCTGGGCATGCCAATGTTATTTCTTCTCAATCCTGTGATTTAACCTTTTATGTTTACGATTCATATAGCTTAATTAGTAGTAGTTGTTTCACTGTTAGATTGGGTGTGTTCATTCATCCTAAAAGTTTTGTGTAATCTATCATTAATTTGGCTAACATTACTCTCTCTTTTGCTTTAAAATCTCAACTTCGAGAGCCTTTTTGTCTGCTTGTGCAGGTTTTCAGTTGGGTACTTCAGAACAGCAGATACTTTGTTTCTAGATAATTGGCAACAAAGATGGATGATTGGGGTAAGATTTATACATTAACCATTGTTTTTATTACTTTTGGTTTTGTAAAAGATTAGTACTTGCTGTATATTTAAGTTATATATTCATATGTTAGGAGTTCTCATTTTTGTTTTTGAACTCAGAGGCTGAGGATTTTCAACCACTTCCTGCAAAATTTGTACTCAAGAGTAACTGGGATGACGAGGATGTGGATGAGAATGATATCAAGGACTCCTGGGAGGTGGATGATGAGCCTGTTCCTCATGTATACTTTACTTTTACATTATTTGTTTTGTTTGCATAATTTGGTTGAAATTACTGGTAAACAATTTTTTAAATTTTTTTTATTCGTAGGCACCTGTAGTAAAGCCTGCTACTGAGAAGGCTCCAAAGAAAGCAGCAGCAGCAAAGGGTGTGGAGAAGAAGGCTAAAACTGTTGAAGCTTCAAAGGAAGAACCTTTAGATCCTTTTGCTGAGAAACTTCGCATACAGAGGTGTAATATTGGAAACTTTTCACTCCTATATTTGCTTCTGCATCAGTTTCTTCATTCTACTACTGTCAGTTTCTAATGGTTCGTATTATTCTTCTGATCTTAGGCTAGTGGAGGAAGCTGATTACCAGGCAACTGCTGAACTCTTTGGAGCAAAGACTGAAAAATTGCATTTTGGAAGTTGCAGTTACTTAGGAGAATGTGACTCAGAAGAGATTTAAATCATCGGCGGTTTTTTAATACATACATCTATTAAACTAACAGTTTAGTAAAACTAAAAAACTCATCTTTTCTCAGTTTTCTTTGCTTGGTTTGTTTTGAAATTATGTATTAATATTTTTTTTTCCGGCAAACATTTTTACTTTATTTAAATTACACGTATGTTACAGCGATTTGTATTATCGAGTTTAATTTCAAACTAACATGAAGAATTCACATGTTCACATTGTACATAACCTCTAGTGCAATATTCTAAAAGTTCAATATTAGAACTATATTGGTTAACTCCATTAATCTCTTTTAACTTGATTAATCCGGTAGTGTGGAAGAATTGACAATTCAGTTAAAATTCGATCAGAGAGGGGGATCCGAGAAGGATTAAAAAGATTAGGGGGAGA
This sequence comes from Brassica rapa, assembly GCF_000309985.2. Classification (NCBI taxonomy): domain Eukaryota; kingdom Viridiplantae; phylum Streptophyta; class Magnoliopsida; order Brassicales; family Brassicaceae; genus Brassica; species Brassica rapa. The sequence continues at coordinate 8,120,879 of NC_024798.2, read as the reverse complement.
TGTGAAGAGAAATCATATGTTCAGGTGGGTTAATCAAGAGCTGAGTACTTTAGGGGGGAATAGATAGGGTTCTTATGTCTACAGGGGGTTTTAGACAGTCAACCCTATATCTTTTGTTTATTTATCATTGATTCTATCTATGAATCAAGTCGAATTTGTTTTTGGCCGAAGCCCCGGATGGATTGGATCGTTTCCGCCAACGAAATGAACGCGGATTACAATTTGCATTGGCGGAGTTGCTTCCCAAAAATGTTCATGAAGCACTTGCAGGTAATGATTTAATTTTTAGAAGTGACTGAATTTAATGAATTATTTTTATACAAATACATATATGTAGTTAATTCTTATACAATATTTGCAAGCATTGGAGTTTTTTTTCAGGGATTTTAGCACACATACCTTAACTAAAGATGTTATCAGACAACTTGATGAGAATATCCCGATCTTAATTTGGAGAATATTTTCCCTCCGTCATTCTTAACGTCATGGAAGATCTAGTTGTCCACCTCTCGCATGAGGCATTGCTTCATGAACCTGTTCACTACGGGTTGATGTTTCCGAATGAACGCTCCATGAAATATTTAAAAGGAAAACAAACAATCTTGCAAGGGTGGAAGGTTCAAAAGTTGTTGAGAGTTTGACAGAGAAAACATCTCACTTCACTTCGTCTACTTTGGCTCACAAGTTCGGACACGAAAGGGCTCTAAGAAGATATGATGATAGTGATGTTATGCCGATATATGCTGTAGACGGTGTTCCAAACATTTTCTGCCAGATTAGACGTCTAAGTGGCAAACTGAAAGAAGTTTGGTGGTTGAGTCAAGAAAACTGTCACAATTCCCACACATATGTACTCCTAAATTGCGAGGAGATGAAGTGTTTTGAAAGGCAAATATGTGTTCTTATTTTCATTATAGGTAGATTATGATGACGCAATATATACTCTATGGTTTCACAAATTGATTCACGTCCCGATTTCTATGGTCACCACAACACCTATGTATTTTACACGAGGTTTTAATTTTCATGCTTACGAGTATGGAAGTCTCTGGAAACAATCAACAATGGAATATGTGTGAAAGGTGAAACAAAATTGTACGGGGTCTTGTAAGAGATTATTAAATTGGAATTCTCCGGTTTTATGAAGGTGAAATGTGGCTTCTTCAAATGTGACTGATTCGACCATGTCGTCAATAGGGCTATTCGGTATAATAAGTTTGGAGTTGTGGATATCAATTTTGCACGAAGGTACAACAAATTTGAACCCTTAATATTGGCATCTCAAGCATAACAAGTTTATTTTATTCCATATATTTGGATCAGATAATCTAGAATATCTTGGTTATTCGCTATAAAAGTTACACCTCGAGCATGAATAATTGGTGGTGAAAAGCGACATTACAAATAGATTCTGTAAATGATGTGGAAATACATGAACAACCTAAAGATAAAATCTTACTTGTTGATCAAAACCGTGAATATGAAGATCTTCCAGATGATATGACAGACGAAGGCAATGAAGATAAATTTGAAGAAAGTGATGATTGGACTGATGACCTGAGTGATGGTTCTAATGGTGAATTTCATTGTGTTATATTGTTTAATCATGTAACAATTCTATGTTTCATTGTACTGTATCAACTCTATGTTTTCATTATATTTCTAATTATGTAATAAATCTATGTTAGAAATTAAATTCAATGTCACAAAATGAAATGCAATGTTGTACTAAAGGTTTAGGGGTTAAAGAAGTATACATATAACTTATATAATCAGGGTTTAGGGGTTTAGAGTTCTGATTTAGGGTATAAACTATATTTGTTGTAACTTAGTCGCTAAAATACATGGTTCGTCCCTAATTCCTCGTAATAAGAAAACACGGGTCGACCCTAATTCGTCGTTGCACAAAAACACGGGCCGTCCCTAATTCGTTGTAACAACAAACGCAAATCATCCTTATTTCTTCGTAACATTATGACTACATTGAGACGAATCCAAAATCCCTATATAAACCCGAGCCCATCGATCCCATTGTGGTTGCTCATTTGTCTCAAAACCTCCTCTCTCTCTCTCTCTCTCTCTCTCTCTCTCTCTCTCTCTATCTCTCTCTCTCTCTCTAAGGTATTTTTTCATTTAGTTTAGGAGGTTAGTTAGGTATGAAATTAGTTTGGGAATTGAATTAGCTTAGGTATGAATTAGTTTAAGAATAAAATTGGATTACAAATATTATTAGTTTATAAATTTAACAAGTTTATGAATATAATTATTTTTTTATAGATTACAATTGTTCCATATCAATAATTTAAATTTTTTTGTTTTTTTGACAGAAGGTTAGTAGGAAGGAAAACTGGAACATACCACATATGAGGATACATTTATCGGTGCTGGGGATCCATTAGGCGTTTCTAGTTCATGTACTGCATCCACTCCAGAGTTCCTCCTCCTCCTCCTCTTCATTGACCCCGATCGACCGTCTAACACTTATTGGTAAGTTTTAAAACAATTACTTTTAAAGTTTTTACTTCATTTATTACAGGTTCGCGACGAACAATGTCATCGGCTGTATAGTTTTGGATACCATTAAAGGGAACTTTCACGAAGTGCATCCAAATTGGTCTCTTAGCGGAGTACGTTCGGACGCCTTGGTTCAAGTCTTTTTGGTAATATATATATTTAAATTGTCTTTCAAATTTCTTTATTTGTATTTTAATGAATCTTTTTTGCAGCAAAGATACTATTGGTCTTTTGGCGTCAAAGAAGGAATGTAGAAGGCGTTCAACGGTAAATGCAAAGTTTTGCCTGAAAAACAACATCGCCGACTGGAAGGAGAAGTGGTTGGACATAGTAGAAAATGAAAAACCCATATATATCAGCGATTGCGTTTGGACTGGCCTGAAGGCATATTGGGCTGCTCCTTGCACGATTAGAATGGCCGCTTTGGGCTCGGTGGCCCAGATGATGCCTGATCCCGAGGAAAATTTACCTATTGTCCACAATCTGGACATATTCCACATGCTGGAATGGCCCTACAGACTGTAAGTATTGATTTTCTTATCTCTTTTATTTTATTATTATTATTATTAATGAATTTCATTTTAATTCAAGTCTGATTTGTTATATTTTTAGACCGCTCGGGAAGGAGAACCACCATCTCTTTCCTGACTTTTCAAGGAGACACACCAGCACCAGAATGGGACATTTGTGGATCGTAGATCAGAAAAGATCCACAATGATGTTGTGGTGAAGAATGAAGAGCGTCTGACACAGTTGACGCAACAAACTCCGGATGGCACACCTGTCCAGCTGTTCACGCAAGATATGGACAAAATATTTGAATAGGTAATAATTGCTTTCTTCAGTTACGTACATACATTTAAATTTTTACTATTTTCTAATTAAATTTTAAAACTCAATTGAAGGTTTTCCCAAAGAAAAGGAGACGGATGATTGGTATTGGTTTGGTTAACGATGTCCCGAGGAGACATCAGCCTACGCTGCAAGGTAAAAAGCTTCTCAGATCCGTGTGGATCTGACGGAGGCCAAGACCATCATAGCAACGCTCCGAGATGACTAAGAAGACACTCAAGCTCGGTTGAGGGCCATGGAGGGGATGTTCGATGTCAAAGACTCAGTGTGCGTGGGACACTGTGCGTCAATCCATCCACCAGGAACCTACTGCAGAGGAGCATATGAAAATGGAGCCGGACCGATAACCATAGTTCAACGTTTTTTTTACGACCTTAGCCGTTAGATATTAAATTAAAATATTTTATTTTTGGTTTGTAACATATTTCTGGTGTTATAATATTTTATGTAATACATTTTTAATTTTAATTTCATAATTTATTAATTTTTTGAAAAAAAAATGATTCTCATTTTTTTTTATTACATTTTGCATATTCAATGTTAATTGGTCGTAAATTTACTAAGACTGTCGATGTTAATTGGTCCTAAAGTTTGACACTCATTAACATCTATATTACGACTATGTAACAATGACGATATATGATGACCCTTTTACAATCTTATATACAGCGTAAGGAATTATGTTACGATGAAACAACTACGAATATTTTTCGTCATATAATTTATGATGTAATTACGATGAAATGTACGTTCGTACAATGATTTAATTTTCATTCTAACAACCATATATATCGTTGTTATGAGTCTGTGTTACTTGTACTGTTACAATCTGACTTAAAACATATATGTTAGAAACCAAACCTCAGACAACAACTAAAAAAGTTGAATTAGCCTTATATTATACGTATGGTACCGAATCTGAATGTGACCCCAAACACTCATGCCAAATTGATACCATATATTATGGGTAATGCTTTAGAAATAATACAAAAACCATATCCAATATGATTTGACATTATTTTGTTCCTTGATTTTTACTTATACATTGGAAACAGTTGACATTTCATAGCATTCTAGTTCACACATGAGTTTTACCGTTCCAACAATCATATTTGCAATGACAATAATTTTTGGCTTTTATGTCGCAAAAGCCATTTGAATCTGGTCCAAGTTTATCTCTGCAAGATTGATCACAATCTGGAAATTTAACGCATGGTCCAATAAATTTGTCGCACCATATAGATCCCATATTCTGTTCACCTATATAAGAAAAGAACTATTAAATCTAGATAACAAAAAGCTTAATAATACTTAAATCAATATATGTTGTACATGGCAATGAATAGTGAGCTGAATCTAAAAATTATAGAAAATAATAGTTAATTTTAAATAATATTAGTATGGATCAGTTATAAAGATCAATGAATACAGAAGGCTATGTGTTACAACAAAAAAAGTATACTGAAGGCTACTAACACAATCAACAACAAAATATGGGGTATACTTATGAAGAGACCAGCACTATAAAGTAATTTATTGTGAAAATGTTATTAAATACAACTTTTATGAATAAATCTTAACAAAATGTGTACCAAAGGAAAACAAAACAAGGAAGATTATGGGGAGAGCAAGTGAAGAAGCTGCCTTGGCCATTTTGTTTTTAATATTTGTCTATGTTGATATTGTAGATAGATCTAACAAAGTTGGAGTCTAGTAAAAAGCTTTATATACAATTATAAGGTGATAAATTATAGAAATATAATCACTAATTTTTGAAGTATTTGACTATATCTGCTTGACTATATATTTACAACTATTTTGGTACAGTATTTAAAGATATCTTACCTTTTTTTTAAATAGAGAAAGTCTATCATCTATTGAAGAGAGATTTTGATATAATTTCATCTAAATCTTATTCAATTTAAATCACTTATAACTAAATTGCCCTGGGCAGCGCCTAGGTGGCAAATTCCTCTTTAACAGAAAAGATTTATTTTAAATCCAATTTAAAACACTTTTAAAATGGGTTAAGTTGATCTAAAGTAGTATAAATATGTTAAATTAATTAATAATGTTAGTAAAAATTCACAAATCTGTTTAATTATTTTGTATATTTAATTTTGATAATTCATCAAAATAATGTTATAATTAGACCCAAAAACTAAATATCTCGTATAAATTTAAAATACATATAAAATAAATCAATGATTCTTTAACGCTTATGCCCCGAATAATCTGCCTATGTGGTAGTCCTCATCCAAACACCTAATCACTGCCTTGTGATTTCTTGAACACCCATCTGTTGTGCAAAATATTCCATACATGTTTGTTAATAGTCTCTCTCTGTGGTTTTGTGGACAAACATCATCTTTCATACCCTATTAAATTTAATAGAAAAAAGTTAGTTTAGTTTTTATTTATTAGTTTGCTATTAGATTAACTCTAATTTTATTTTATCACTAGTTTGATGTTTATACCTATGGTTAACTCTAAAATAGTAATTACAAAAATGAAATTACTACATTTTAACAGTAGAATATAAATCATTACAATTTTGCCATTAAACATATTTATTTTATTAATATCTTATGTAGTCACAAAGTTATTTTAACATATTTATTTATATTCAGTCATAAATCTAGTTAAATTGTACAAATTAATTTGATTTTACTATTCATCTGATCAGTAAATAGGATAGATGAGATGTGTTTGCACAAATAAAACGGAAGCTAGATTTTCAGGTAAGGTAATATAAATTATGATATAGTTGATAAGTGCATGTGATAATCAATCCTAGAACTCGAATACTAATATAAGATTGTCTAGCTCTCAATGCGAGTCTATGTGTTGGAATTCTATGTCTACGCTCTCGCGTGTCACACGGAATCGGTATCGATCGATGCACCTAATTAAAGGGTGTCGATCCATACTCTTCCGACAAGCTTTAAGCTTTGATCGGTTATGTTCACTAGATGTTTAGACCAGCCCTCGCGTGCGCCTAACAACCTAGCTCAACAGAATTACTATCAGATATGAGCCTACTCTCGTAGTTGTCAACTCCTAAATCATGATTCTAGTTAGCTACTCTAGAATACAAACAGTAAGTTCTAACTCAGGATGTCAATTTATCACCCTAGCAGTTCTAATATTAATAATTCTTCATAACCATATAAACCCTAAGTGTAACAAGGTAACTACTCAGACATAATAAGACATAAAGATAAACTGAATGAATTGCGAAATAAGATAGAGATAGAAAACTGGAGTTCCAATACAATACTCTGAAGGAGTTCTTGAATCTTTTCTCCAAAACCTTAAAGCTATAAAATCTACTCTGTATTTTTGTGTGTCTTTATGCCCAAACAATGACACAATTTATAATTTTATATATTCTAGGTTAAAACTCGCCAGGAGCATTCTTGTAAATATGTGAACTTCTGGGCTCAAATCTTGATTTCGGCCCGCAAAACTCCTCGCATCGGGTGTCGGTCGACACACATGTGTCAATCGACACCAAGGATGTGTGTCGACCGACACTTCCACTGGATATCAGCTTTGTCGCCTCTTCATTTGCTCAGCTACGGGTTTGGCTCCATTTCAGCTCCATAATGTCCATAATGTACCTAGACCTATAAATATACTAGAATAGACCAAACATAACATAAAGACTCTAAATAAGATATATACTATGGCATAAAAAGTGGTCAAATCCATAGTATATCAACTCTCTCTGACTTATCATTTTGCTTGTCTTCAAGGAAAACATAGAACAATTTATAGAAGTACTATCAAGTATCTCTGGAAAAGGTTTGAAAACGTCGGAAACGCAAAACAATTTATAGAAGTACTACCAAGTATCTCCGCAAATAATATAAATGGAACTGAACGATCACTGACCTCAAAAGTGATTTTCAATGACTGCACACTAGCTTAGCAACCATTTCATACACCAAACAATTCCACTAATAGCTCCACATACCGCTCTACTGACCTCATTTCTGCATAAATATAGATGTTTAGGCTAAATCTTGGAAATATCGATCATATGACACATGGACTCTTACTCAGACAAGTATCTTGATCAACATGCAGTCATATCTAATCCCTTTCTTCTCTCTCTCTCTTCTCACCTCTCTCAGTCAATGTCTCCCTCCTTTGCAGGGTATCATTTTATTTGTTTAATTGACTGGAATAAATAGACATGCTTTCATGAATCAAACTCTAATGGTTGTAGCCACCAATTTCTGTTCACTTCTTTTTGACCGTTATCTCATACTAGATTTTTTATGAATCAAGTTTTAATGGTTGTTGCCACCAAATCCTGTTCAAATTCCTTAAAAATCAAAAGGGGAAAGAGAGGGAAAATAGAAAAGCACAGATTTTTACCTTCCAGACTTGTAGGAGGAATCCGATTCAGTGTATACCAAGCCCCAAAACAAGCTGCTGTTGTAGATTAAGGTTGGAAGTCAGCTTTGGTTTCTCTAAGCATTCTTAGCAGGTGTGAGTGTTAGTGGTAGGTAATCCACTGCGGTGTCTTCATCTATTACACTCTGCAATCAGTAAATCTTAGATGGTGCTAGAGATGGTAAAATACTACTAAAATCGAAAAACTTATCATAGTCTCTTTCTTGACTCAATAAAACATTTTTTCCATTCACTCGGATTTCTTCCATTTCATCGATTTTGTCCAGATCCTCCCTTTCTTCCAAAAAAGCAAAGGAAAAGGAGTTTGCTTCGATTTGGTATAGTATGATGAACCAAGAATTCTCCACGACCTATTGTTAAGAATAATGAATTACTATTCGACTCAAAAAGCAAAAATCAAAAACAAAACTCAATATTAGTAACACTTCTCCAAGACTTAAACAACATTGTCCCCAGTTTATTCAGCCTAAGATCAAAGAAGAAAATAAATCATAAGTAAATAGAATGTAACAAGGAATCGGGTAACTTGTTTCTGATAAGAGTATCGATCGATAATAGAGTGGTGTCGGGCGATGCTCTTGTACGCACAGTATCAACCAAGATATGGTAAAGGGTGTCAGACAATGCTCGTTACAAACTTTTCTTCCTTGGATCTGAAATCAAATAAATCGGAAAAAATAAATAAAACCGTAAGTAAAATACCTAGTAATGGGCTGCCTCCCATTTAGCGCTTGTTTATAGTCTATAGCTTGACGTTTATGAGTGATGAGATAAAATAATAGCAAATTGAATGCATATAGTTTGAATATATAACTTTATTTGAATATAAACGTAAACGTACATATTTAAAATCTATAGATCTAAAACTTACATTTTTAAAGAAAAAGATGAAAACCATGAATGATAATACCTACAAAAAAAGATAATAATGAGAGAGTTTTAGAAACTTGTGCAGCCATTTTAGAGAGAGATTATGTAAATTTCATTTATATAAGGAGACAAAATTTCTAGCTAGGTTAAATTTACGACACTGTAAACTATTTTTGGAAGTCTACTAAAATTAAAAATTTGGAGTATTTTTTATTGTAAATCTACTCAGTAGACTTTATTATAAGTCTACTAAGTAGATTTTTTTGGAAGTCTACTATTATAATTTTATTATTATTTTTTATTCTAGGTTTTTTAATAATTTTAATATGATTTTACAATTTTTGAATATAAGCGTGATGATTATCATTTTAGTTTATTCATACAAAAAATAAAATAAATCAAAATTATTTCGTTTTTGTAATCTCAAATTGTGTCTGGTTTGGTAGACTTAGAAATTAGTCTACTATGATTTTATTATCTTTATTATAAAAATTAATTTATAATTATTTTGTTCTTTATTCTTCTAATAATTTTAACTTATGATTTAAAAAATTTCATAAGAAAAATAATTTAATTTAAAACTATTTTTTGTACTCAGAATCCTAGTAGATTACAAAAGACGTCTACTATACCCTTAAAATGAGTAGACTCCATTATACATCTACAACACCTTAAACCACAAACTCCAAACCCTAAATGTATACTTGATAACAAAAAGGTCTCAATTAATCATTGTATCAAATACAGAAATATGTAATATTAACTACTCGGCATTAATATGTCTAACATCTATAAATCTAAACCTTAAGAATCTAACTCTAAAAAAAATTTAGGTCAATGAATAAATTTTTTTCTAAATCTATAATCTAACCCTAAGAATCTAACTCTAAAAGAGCTTACATGAACCTTTTATTAATAAACCATAAGCATTGTCCAATACATGGTTACCAAATCAATATATACTCTTTTAAATTGTTTAACTATATAAAATATTAATTTATATACTTCATATTAACTTTTATATTGATGATTAATTAAAAATTTTACAAACATTATTTTTATACATTTTAAAAATTACATTATTAGATCAAATTATGATGTAGACTACATAATAAATCTACATAATAGACTTTTTAGGGGATCTACATATATGTAGAATTCTTTTGTTACATATAGAGTTTCGAATGACAAAATCGTAAAATAATTTTCTGATTTTTTGTTTGGTCACAAGAATTAAATAGTAATTTTACCACTTCTTTAGGTCAGTTTTGATTTGATTGAATATGTGATCTACTTTTACAATTCAAATCATTATTTAAGCTGTTTTGGGTAGATTCTCCTAATATTAATTTATATACTTCATATTAACCTTTATATTGATGATTAATTGAAAATTTCAAAAACATTATATTTATACATTTTTAAAATTAAATTATTAGATCAAATTATGATGTAGACTACAAAATAAGTCTACATAATAGACTTTCTAGGGGATCTACATATATATAGAATTCTTTTGTTACGTGTAGACTTTCGAATGACAAAATCGTAAAATAATTTTCTGATTTTATGTTTGGTCATAAGAATTAAATAGTAATTTACCACCTAAAAAGGTCAGTTTTTATTTGATTGAATATATGATCTACTTTTACAATTTAAATCATTATTTAAGCGGTTTTTGGTAGATTCTCCTAAAATTATATTTATACATTTTAAATTTATAAATATATTAAAAATTAATCAATATTTGTATTATTTCATTATATGGTGAAACAAGTTGGGAATGAAAGTTAATATATAAAATAAAAATTGTTTAAGTTAGAATATTAAAAATTAGATATATATATATATATATATATAAATTGCTAAAACGTTACACATTATTCAATGTTTATATTATTCTGTTTGTATATGGTGAAGGAGTTTAAGATTTATTTCTTACAGTTACAAATTTTTGCAGGTTATTTTATCAAATAAGCACATATTTAGACCACTACAAAATGGGTCTTATCCTACCAAACTTATTTTCTGAAAAAATCAAAATTTCTAGTAAGCTATATTAGTTTTTAAATTTATTTATATTTTACTACTAACTTATAACATACTGCATTATAAAAATTATTAATTTGTAATAAAATATATTGTATTTATACACTTTAAATTGTAGACATCGAATCCCAAATATTTAAGTTCAGATCTTAGATCAGAATCTCGCTTTACAAATTGATACTGCATTAATAAAAATTATTAATCCATAATAAAATACTAATATAAACCCAAAGTTGATCGACGCTTTACTTTTTTTTATTGCAGGGCGTATCAAAATCTCTTTTTTTTAACAAGCTCAAAGGAGCTTACAAAATAAACAAGTTTGTAACTGACTTTTGATTAAACCAAGGCAAAATAAACTTTGGAATGATTGTTATACAGAGACAAAAGCCCTCAAGAGGTAAGTTTTTTATTGAATGAAAGAATGATTGTTGAGCTCGAGACATTAGGTATATTTGTACAGTGTATCTGTACCTCTCGAGACATGATCAAACAGAGACAAAACACATTGAGGGGAACATAACCAAAGAGGAAACACTCAAGAGAATCTCTAACTGTATGAAAGAAGGATTGGCACTAACGTATATACAATATCAGACTAACCATCAGATTATACAACCGTTAAGCGGCCAGATGATCAGCCATTCCTCTTTCCACAAACACGTTGATTCTCCACAACACCATCTTGCTGTCCATTGTCATGCCTTTGATTACGTAGAGTCTAAGAAGCAGAGACTTGGTCAACTTGTATTCGTTCATACGAAACCATTCCATTTGCTTCTTCACAATGATTTCAAAATCTCTGAAAGCTCTCCTCACAAACCCAACTTCCAATTTTCTTTCCACAAGCTCTCTCACTGAATCTACCATCTTATCTGCCATCTCCATCACAGTTTCAGCATAATCTTTCATCGCTACCAATTGACTGATGGCACAAAAGGCACCCAAAAATGCCAAGACCCAGCAACAACTGCTATCTACCAAAACATCACTCGGTGGGTTTAGCCTTTTGTTTATCTCTGGGAGCAGATGCTCCACTATAGGATCAATAAATTCCTCATGAAGCCACATTGTTAAGCACTGGAAGACATAAACCGCTCTCTGAAAATCTGTTTCGATGTGTGATGTAATATAGTAGCCGAGATCATCCCATAACTCAACATGGGAGGTCATCATCTCAAACGCAACGTGGTAGACAACCTCACCAAGGACTCTGAACATGCTCTCAGTGATTCCTTCTTTTTCCCAAAGGCAAGAGATGAGCAGTGGCTGAAGTTCTCTCAACAGTGAAGCGTCCGTTGACTCTTCTTCCCTTGAAACGTAATCAGAGAGTAACACGTTGAGCCGTCTGATTGCCATATCTCTGAACCTCTCTTCAACATCAGTAGACGCAAAGATTCTTAATATCTCAAGAGGCGGTAAGTTGTTCAAACGATCAAACCATTCACCTTCAGAACATGCTCCATGAACTCGTGATGGTGTAGACTTAACCATACGATGGATCCTCTCCGTAGCCTCATTGGTTAGTGGTCCCAAGTCTTTGATCTTGAACAAGAAACAAGACACAAATTCACATTGATCCTTATTGTAATTATACAACCTCTTCTCTCGTTCCAAGAACCTCTCGAGATCCGCAAGCCCTCGTACCAGAAACTCTTCCATACCCTTCGCCACAAGATCCCTCGCTGCCTTGACAAGAAGAGCAAGAAGACGCTTCACCATATCGACTTTCATTTCAGAATCCAAGACTTGAATCCCAAGTTTCACAACAGCTTGCAAACCTAAACTCCAATCATCGACTCGGTCATGGTAAGGAACAAGCAGCACCTTCTCTGCCTTCTCCACAACCATCCCTCCGCAATTGTGTACGAACCTCTCGTACACTGGAGGCAAGTCCACGAAGACGTGCAAAGCCTTTAGAGGGTCGTGACACGATATCTCGTAGATACATTCGCTGAGCTCGTCCCAACCGCCGTTGTCGAGTATCATAACATCGTGAGCGATGAAAGACACGATCCGCCTGAGGTTTATGATCTCGGGTTCTTGCATCCTCAAGCAAGAAACCAAAAGGGGTTTGATCTCGTTGAGAGCGACGAGAGATAGTTCGAATCTGCGGTTCTTGTAGTCTTGGAGGGTTTCGAAGAGGAGATAGATCAAGTGAGATCTGTGGACGCCGATGGAAGAGGATCGGTACATGTGTAGAAGCTTTAGGGTTAAGCAGTTGGCGAAGTAAAGGGTGAGGTAGTTGAAGAGGGCATTCGCCGTTTGATATTCGGTGGTTTCTTGACCCATAAAGAAGAGATGGGTGACGACGCTCTCTAAACCTTGGTGGCTTGGAGTCGCAAGAACGTCTCTCGCTTTCACCATGAGATTCGGTGGTGGAGGCTCCGCCATTACACGCCCCATTGCACCTTGTGCCCGATTCTCCAACGCTTTTCTAGTTTTCTCGAGAAAAATGATTTGCCTCCTTCTTCTCCGGTGATCTAAGTATATAAGTCCACTAGCATATATACTCTAGGGAATAAAGTCAATCTCTGGCATCCGAATATCCATCTCTGAGTCAAAAGTTTCTCCTACTCTAGGTTAAGAAAAGAAAACTTTTAAAATTAAGAGAAAAAAATCATCTCACGATATAGTCAAATCTACCTTAATTCTCATTGGTTATCTACTATATAAAGAACTAGATTTGGCCTGTGAGTTGCAACTGGCTTTATTTGATTTTTTAATTTAATAAAAAATATTAAAAAATCATTTTATTATTGTTTTAAAATTGTTTTGCATATGTTATGTGAACTTTATTTTATAATTAAGATTATTTTCACACATAAGTTTCAGTTAATATTTGTTAGAGGTAGAAAAAAAATTCAAACGTAAAAATTTAAAACGGATCCAGCCCAAAATAATAATTATAATGAAATAAAAAGGTATTTGGAAGTTAAATAAGGTCAAGAAGCAATGACAACATTATACACTTTTTTATGTACTAATTTAATGTTTTATTAAACTTATTTGATATTATATAATTTTCTGGATTCATTATTTATTAATGATATATTTTCATAATAACATTTTAATTAAAATAAATTATAAACTACTACATAGTAAAAATACAAAGTGTAATAAGATAACGATGAAGCTTGATTTGTTTTTGACTAAACATATGTACGGTGACAGTAATAATAATCAATTTTTATGAGCAAACATGAGAATAAATATATCAAACATGTGTTTGATTTTCGTATAACCAAACACATAAATATCAATCACGACAACATCCTAAGTTTTGATTTTTGTTAATTTAATAGCTTTAGCATCATACTTGTCATCAAATTCTTTTTTTTTTACATACTATTAAATATGTATGTTTACTTTTGTTGAGATTTTTTAAAAAGGGAAAAAATTATATTTTAAAAATATCGTTTTTATTTACAATTAAAAAAAGAAAAATTATCAAAACCTTTTTTATATTTTTGTTTACGATTTTAGAAAAGGAAAAGTATTATCATATAAACTTTTACAATTATCTTATGTTTAGAATTTCAGAAAAATCTTATTGCTATCAAATAATTATTTCTAGTTACTATTAAATAATTTTAAAAATTATGATTTTTACAGCTCATATCAATACTATTTTTACACTTCTTTTTTAATTAAATAATTTTTAGTATCATGTTCATCATCAAATTTTTTTTTAAATATACTATCAAATAACTTCTTACAATTTTCTTTTGGTTAGGAATTAAAAAATATGATACAAATCTCTTTTGTTTAGGATTTTCTTTTTTTAAGTTAAAGAACTATCAAATATTTTTTTACCGTTTTAGGGTGTTAGAAAAGAAAATTAAAATTATATAATCTTTTATAATTTTTTTTTCTAGGAGTTCAAAAATAAAAATACTATCAAATAACTATTTCCAACAAATATTAACTATTTTAAAAAGTTGCTATTTTCAAAATTCATTTTCCCAATATTACTAATATTTTTGATTAAATATTTTCAGTATCATATTTATCATTAAATTTTAAAAGTAAAAATTACTTTAACAATTCTATTTGGTCAGAATTTGAAAGGAAACAATCTTTATTTGGTTAAGATTAAAAGAGGAAAAAGTTATTTTTTAAATTTCTTTTATTTAGGATTTTACGAAAAAAAGTTATTTTTACATAATGATAATTTTTTATTAATACATACACAATTTTTTTTTACAAATTTCACAATCATATCGGGTGAAATATTTGAAATTATTTTTGGTTATAATTTTTTAACACAAAATTATCTATTAAAAAGAAAATTTAATTATTTTAAAGAAATAAGTTACTTTTAATTTAAAAAAAAAATTCCAACTATAATTCGTTTTTGTTTATGATTTTTATACAACTAATATATTTTAAACAAAAAAATTATGTCTAGTCAATTATATATTGTGTCTTATACATACAAACATATATATTTTTCATATTCACACATACTTATGTACGACAAAAACATCATAATTTTAAAAAAATTGTGTTAGCATCATAAGATGTAATAAAGATGATAAAAAATTGAGCTGTTTACAGAAATTAAAAGAAAATACTCAGATATTATTTTTCTTGTCAATGCTCTTTTGTGTAAAAATAATATGAAGAAGCTTAAACCTAAATACAGATGTGAAAATAATATTTATTTTGGTGTATATTTTTTAGCATACATTTATTTGTTAAAAAGGAAACTTAGCTATTTATACGAAAATAATAAGAGTCCTTTAACATTTTTATTTTCTTAGGTTTTTAAAAAGGAATATCACTTATTTTATAGTTAGTTTTTGTAATTTACCTTTTCTAGTCTCCAAAAAAAATGTTATAATAAATTTCTTTTTCTAAATCTTTTTTAACTCCTAGTAAAAGAAAATTGTAACATATTTTTGACACATGTCATAATATTAATAAATTAATTGACACATGTCACGATCATGTTAATTAGCAACTTTGAAGAACCAAGCTTTTATATAATCTATACTATACTAAAAGGGGGATATAAGCCATGGAGAGGGTGTCCACATAGGATAGAAAAATCAACCAATCAGAGAACCCGAAATTGCCATGTCATCTCATTTACTTTTCGTAAAAAATAAAAAAAACAATGCGAAGGTGAGAATCGAACCCGGGTTAGTATGATATATATATAGGACAGTTACCACTAAGCCATTGAAACATTCTTGGACACATATACAAGAACCACTAAGTATATAATCACAAACTCTTATGTACATTTACAATAATATAAATTCAACTTTCAAGACTCCGATACTTTGTTTTGTAAAAAAAAAAATAAGTAAGTGACTAAGCTAATATATTCTTAGAAAGTGTGAGAACGTTGACAAATATGAAAAAGCATAGATTTTTGTTTTCGTGACAAAGTTAAGAATTTTGTAAAAGTAAGTTTAACATATAAATTTTCGTGACAAATATGAAAAAACATAGGAAACAATTTAAATATACTTCTCTAATGTCTTAATAAAATATTATTTAAGGGTGTAATAATTAAATATATTAATTCAATAAATTTTGTAATTTATAGACAAAACAATAACACAACAAATTTTGAAACATTTGTTTAACCTATCGATTTTTTTCATGAGAATTCAACTAAACAAGATAAAAAAAATAATTAGATTTACAAATATTTAATTACCATTTTATTCAATTTTGATTAATTTCAAATTGTCATAATGTATCTTTTTGAAGTTACAAATATGAAAAAGCATAGATTTTTGTACAATTTGACAAAACAACTCAAAACATATTTTTCTAATGTCTTAATAAAATATTATTTAAGGATGCAATAATTAAATATATTAATTCAATAAATTTTATAATTTATAGACAAAAAATACCACAAATTTTTTTAAAACATTTGTTTAACCAATCGATTTTTTTTTCATGAGAATCCAACTAAACAATTAGATTTACAAATATTTAATTACCATTTTATTCAATTTTGATTCATTTCAAATTGTAATAATGTATCTTTTTGAAGTTACAAAAAAAATAATGTTCTTTCTTTATTAAACTAACATTATATATAGATTCTATATACACAAAATAAATATAATATAGCAACATAAGCTTGCTTTCCCAGATTCATATGAAAACTTTTTAAGTTATCCACCAAAGCAAATTAATTAAATCAATGAAATTGTTAAAATACAGCAAATTAATATATAATTTTATTTTAAATTAAATTATTTAAAAAGTGTATTTTCGTTCAAACAAAATAATAAATAAGTAAAACTGATTTGATGGTAATTTTTATGATATATATATATATATATATATATATATATATATATATATATATATATCAATTCTGTGAAAGAAATAGAAGTTTAATATGAAAAAAAATCTTAAATACAAAAACCTCTAAAAAGTAACAAAAAAACTAATAAATTAAACTATGATATCACTTAAAAGCTTCTTAGACCATATTAATAAAATATTTAAGTGATAATAAGACAAATTTGATTTTTTTTCCAGCAAAAGTTTATTATTAATTAGCATCAGTTATTTCAAGATGTTTAAGAAATGGTGGACAAAAAAATAGGATGGACATTAATGATATATGAACTATGAATAGTACTTTGTGAAGCAGACTTAGATAACATATCTGCATATCCATTTCCAGTCTTTTTTGATGCATAAATTCAATTTCTTTAGAGTAGTTATTCTACAAGGAGATCATATGAGATATTGTTTTGATATGTAGATTTGTTTTTTCAATGTTAAGAAGATTGATAACTGTAAAAATGTCTCCTTCGAATATGATATGTCTATAACCGAGTACCCAACATGAAACAAGTTTGTTTAAAAAGTAAATAATTTTATTTTTCTTATATTATATAATCAATATATATTATTTACTGATAATAAAAATATAGTTATTCTTCTATCACAAATATCTATGCAAATATGTGAATCAAGTACAACAATAAAACAACATAATGATTTTCATAAAGAAAATTTAAAAAGTATATTTATGTTATGTAGTCATATTTTATATTCTTTAAATAATGTAATACAATATTATACATTATTTTTTTAAAATTGAGAAATACATATATCAGTTAGACAAATTAAGCGATAATTAAACAAATTTGATTTTTATTTTGTGAGCAAAAAGTTTATTATTAATTAGCATTACTTATTTCAAGATGTTTAAGAAATGATGGACAAAAAAATAGGATGGACATAAATGATATATGAACTATAAATAGTTTTTTTTAAAGCTGACTTAGATAACACATATGCACATCCATTTCCAGTCTTTTTTGATGCATAAATTCAATTTCTTGAGAGCAGTTATTCCACAAAGAGATCGTATGAGATATTGTTTTGATATTCAGATTTGTTTCTTAATTGTTAAGAAGATTGATAAGTGTAAAAATGTTTCATTCGAATATGATATGTCTATAACCGAGTCCCCAACATGAGACAAGTTTGTTAAAAAGTAAATAATTTCATTTTTCTTATATTATATAATAAATATATATTATTTACTGATAATAAAAATATAGTTATTCATCTATCACAAATATTTATGCAAATATGTGAATTAAGTACAACAATCAAACAACATAATGATTTTCACAAAGAAAAAATAAAAAATATATTTATGTTATGTAGTCTTATTTTATATTCTTTAAATAATATAATACAATATTATACATTATTTTTTAGAATTGTGAAATACATATAATATCTTATCCGCGCGTAGCGCGGTTAAAAAATCTAGTAAGATGTTAAAACTCTAAAAAATGAGCCTAGACATTTGATACCACTTTTATAGGAATCAAACAACTATAACTAGGATTTGTACCAAATACGTTGTATGCATTAATGCATCAATAAACTCTGTTTTGATCTTCTAGTTCTAATGTCTTTCTTTCTTTTCCACAATATCACAAAGAAGCATATTTTATCTTAACCGTTTGGAGCTAGGAAGAGGAAAATAACCAACACTATACGTTACGATGACTGGAAGCAAGGATGACCAAACCATAGCCGCCACGTCGAACACTGACTCAAGGAGTTGAACACCCAACCGGGCGACCCGGAAATCATCTCAAAGTTCAAACCTTAAAAAAGCGGATGGAAGGATATTACAAGCAATAGCATTTGGAAGAAAGTTCTCATAGACTAACTGACTAAGCAAAGATATGATTAGTGTTAGGATACATTGCATTGTAAAAATTTCAAGTAATAATAAATAATATGGTTATTTAAAAAGAGCATTACATCTCTTTCGGCGTACTTCCTGAATGCATCAATTTCTTGTTTTCTAAAAGTAGACAGTTGGTCGTCAAGAATATGTACTTAATTACATATTTGAAAGGCTAAAAATGATTTTTTTTTTAATTTAACTTAACGGAAAGAAAAATTATAGATGGATATCCTCCAACTTGTATCCTTTGAAGAAAAAAGAATTGACAATTGCCAATCACAAAAGTGGTGGAAAATGTGTAGTGTTAGGTTCAGGAGGAAGAACATACATCTCTCCCGCTACATCTCCAATACCGACTTGCCAAAACGCATTTTGGCTTGATATTGGACTAGTCAATGGACTTTGATGATGTCTAAGGGACAACATGGGTGAGAATATGTTTGGTTGGAAGGGATGCCAGAAAAGCATATCGTCGTCACATGCAGAGATCGAAACTCTCCTTTGGACTATGACATGCTAAGAGAGAGGAATATTCATTCGATCATCTTTGAAACAGATTGTGCAAACTGCGAACTTACTCAAGATGACTGAAGAAACCGTCGATTGTCCCAACTTCAAAGCGGACTTGTAGGAGTTCACCCAACTTAATAGTGACTTTTTATACTTCCAGCTTATGTATATCCCTCATTGCCTTTTACCACTATTGATGTTCCCTGAATGGCTAGCTCATTTTTAGTTAGCAGTCCACCTTGAGCCCTAACCTCTTTGAGATCTCATGCACTTTTGTTTTCGTTGTCTTATGTGCAAAAAGTATAGAAAGAAAAGGATCAAAGCAGCTGCAACAACGGAAAGGAAACATGGAAAATGTGACAAATACCAGCAAGAGTAATGACTAAGGCATTGGTTCATTCTTCACACCAAAATATCGAAAAAACATTGAAAAGTCCTTGTGAAAAATGAAACCACATATTTGAAAGCTCCATAATGCCCATGACGCAGCCTCACTCTGTTACACTATTTGATATGTCTCGTAACTAGAGAGTACAACAATTCTATTGAGTTAGAAAATTGTTTACAAACTGAGAGATATTGGAGTATGTCACCTCACATTAACATGAATAATCCAATCCCTAGATTAAGTGTTTCTCTAATCCTTACACACCTTTTATAGTAGTGATAAACTACTTACTTAAAAGACACATTAATCATGCCCATCAACCACTGGTGATGGATCTTGGCAGCAGTATCAGATTGTTAAACAGAGACATAAACAAACTCAACAAATAAATTTTATCGAACTAAAGTGATTTTTCAACTCGAGAGATTGCTTTTTTCTTTAAAACTCGAGATATGATCAAGAAAGCAATGATCAAACAGAGAGAAAAAACACGTTGATAGAACAAAGCCAAAGAGATAATTAAAGAATGAAATTGACGTCCATCTATAGAATATCAGACAAACCATCAGATTATACAACCCTTAAGCGGCCACAGGTCAATCAATATCACCGTCTGGTTCCACTTCAGCCAGGTCAGCCATTCCTCTCTCCACAAACACGTTGATTCTCCACAACACCATCTTGCTGTCCATTGTCATGCCTTTGATTAGGTAGAGTCTAAGAAGCAGAGACTTGGTCAACTTGTATTCGTTATCACCAAACCAATCCTTTTGCTTCTTCACAATGCTTTCCAAATCTCTGAAAGCTCTCCTCACAAGCCCAACTTCCATTTTTCTTTCCACAAGCTCTCTCACTGAATCTACCATCTTATCTGCAATCTCCTCCACAGCAGAAGTTTCCATCTCTACCAATTGAATGATGACACAGAAGGCACCCAAAAACGCCAAGACCCAGCAACTGTTATCCACCAACACCTCTCTCGGTGGGTTGAGCCTTTTGTTTATCTCTGGGAGAAGAAACTTCACTATAGGAACCATAAACTCATCATCAAGCCACATTGTTAAGCACTGAAAGATATAAACCGCTCTCTCGAACTCCGTTTCGCTGGTCGATGCAATACAGTCGGAAAGATCGTACCATGTCTCGAAATGGAAGTTGGTCATCTCAAAGGCAACATGGTAGACAACCTCACCAAGGACTTTGAACATGCTCTCAGAGATTCTTTCTTTACTCGAAAGGCAAGAGATGAGCAGTGGCTGAAGCTCTTTCATGTCGGCTGACTTTTCTCTTGAAACGCGATCAGAGAGTACCACGTTGAGCCGTCTGATTGCCAATTCTCTGAACCTCTCTTCAACATCAGTGGACGCAAAGATTCTTAACATCTCAAGTGGCTGTAAGTTGTTCAGACGATCAAGCCATTCACGTTCAGAACATGCTGCATGACCTTGTTGCTTTTGTACGACGAGAGATGGGGTAGACTTAACCAAACGATGGATCTTCCCTGTAGCCTGTTTGGTTAGTGGTCCCAAGTCTTTGATCTTGTACAAGAAACAAGACACAAAATCACATTGCTCCTTATTGTAATTATACAACTTCTTGTCTCGTGACAAGAACATCTCGAGATCCGCAAGCCCTCGTATCAAAAACTCTTCCATACCCTTGTCCACAAGATCACTCGCTGCCTTGACAAGAAGTGTAAGAAGACCCTTCACCATATCGAATCTCAGCTCGAAATCCAAGACTTGAATCCCAAGTTTCACAACAGCTTGTAAACCTAAACTCCAATCTTCAACTCTATCTTGATCAGGCATAAGCAACACCTTCTCTGCTCTCTCAGCAATCTTCCCGAAACAACTGTACATGAATCTCCCGTACACTGGAGGCAAGTCCACGAAGACATGCAAAGCCTTTAGAGGTTGGGCACTCGAGAGCTCGACGATACAATCGCTGAGCTCGTCCCACCCGCCGTTATCAAGCATCACAACGTCGTGAGCGATGAAAGAGACGACTCTTCTGAAGAGTTTGATTTCGGTTTCTTGCATCCTAAGGCAAGAGATCACAAGGGGTTTGATCTCGTTGAGAGCCACGAGAGATAGTTCGAACCTGCGGGATTTATAAGCGGCCAGGGTTTGGGAAAGGACAACGATCGATTTGGATCTGAGGAGGGCGTCGGAAGAAGAGCGATACATCTGCAGAAGCTTTAGGGTTAAGCTGTTGGCGAAGTTAACGGTGCAGAATTTGAACAGAGCCATCGCAGTTTGATATTCGGTGGTTTCTTGACGCGTTGAGAGATGGTTGACGAGACTCTCTAACAGTTCGTGGCTTGGAGTCGCAAGGAGTTCTCTTGCTTGCAGCATGAGATTCGGAGGTTCCGCCATTACACGCCCCATTGCACCTTTTCTCGAGGGCTTTTCTTCTCTTCGTTCAAGAAGAAGGTGACCAGTATATATAAGTAAGAGTTTGTTTGTTTTTTTGGATAATTACGTACATCTATTATATAGGGTACATACTTATCCAGTGTTACTCCTCCCATTGTATATAAAATTATTTTATCATAATTTAAATAGTAATTGCTTTCGATATCTATGAGATGAAATTAAATCTACAGAGATCTATTTTTCCGAGATAAATGTGTGAAAAATAATGTCGAATTTACCCCTATTATGCCAAATTTGATTCACATGGATAGATGTTAGTTGTTATGCATACGTGATCATATTGCATGTGCACTTGTTGATATATTCAGATTTGCTGTATATATTTTCTCCAGCATATTCAGTCTCATCTGCTTCTTCACTCTGTACTTATTATTTTTTTATAATCATTCAATCTTTATGTCATCTTAGGCCATTGATTAGTAGAACATTACCATTAGCATTATACTCTACATATTCTAATCAAAATTTGTTAGAATAGCATTTAGAAAGGCATTTATTAAATACTAATACTCTTTGGTCAATGTTCTCGTATGAAGTTTTTTTACAAGAGCATTTGCATACTTATCCAGTGTCACTCCCATTGAATTTTAAATTATTTTATCATGATTAAAACAGTAATTGCTTTCGATATCTATGAGATGAAATTTAATCTATAGAAATCATACTTTCGAGAGAAATGTGTGAGAAAAAATGTCGAGCTTATTATTATTCTGCCAAATTCGATTCACATGGATAAATGTTAGTTGTTATGCATACGGGATCATATTGATATGTGTGTGTGGTATTGATATACTCAAATTTGTTGTCTATTTTCTCAACCGTATTCACTTTCATTTATATGCATCTCTCTCTCTCTTTTTTCTTCTCTCTTATTTTTTATGTAATTATTGTTTTTTAAGATTCATTCGATTTCTCTGTAATCTTAGAGATTTGAGATCAATCAAGTGCAGAGTTCTCACAAATGTTATATTTTATCCTCTTTCCTTATGTTTTTCCCTTTTGTTATTGTTGATAAAAATAACACAAAAAGGGCGGGAAAATTAGGTAGCACAAATAGATCAGATCTATGCCAGATCTGGTGATGGCAATGGTGGATCTACTTTCTCTGGATCTGATGGTTCACTACGTCGACGGTGAGGTGGTGACATCGAAAATCTTGTAGGTGGAATGATTTTTCGCAAGGAGAGAGTTAGTATGTGGTAAAAGAACCAAATTAATGCAAGCTCTAATGACAGGTATGGTGGATTTGTTCTAAAAAACATTAATCAGTGGTCTGCATATTCCACGAAGAATCTCATTTGAATAATCTGGTTCTAATATCGCTTATTATTTCTTATCATTTCTACATGTAGCCAATATTCCTTACAGATGTCTCAGACGATGAAAATGTTGTTTCTTGTTTTTAATTTTCAAACTAGATTTTGACACGCGCTTTAAAAGCGCGGGGTTACCAATCGATTAAAATATTTTTTTTGAAATGAAAATCATAATTCGTATACATATTAGTTATATTTTTATTAAAAATTATATAATATTTCTGTTTAATTTGTATGCTTTAATTTATCTTAAATGGACTAAAATTTTGGAAATTTCAAATTATTTGGACCCATGTTATGGTAATCTATTTATTTAAAGTATTTATTACATTGATTTTGTTTTCCTTAATTTAATATGCAATAATATAATCCATATTATTAATCATTTAAAATTTGATCAAAATTTATTTAAATATATTAATATGTTTGTTCAACCCACCTTGTACAAAATCACAAAGTTATTCTGACATTTTAAATAAATATTTAAAATCATAAATGTTTATGGTATAGGATTATTTTGAATATATCCATAAATTGTTGATTTTTATTTTGCGTTATAAATTTTTACTTTTATTTTTCAAATCAGTTAGCATTGTCAACTAAAAACTTTATACTAATAGTGTAGGCTAGGAAATAAAGTTGGGTACACAATATGAGTAGGAATATTCGTGTAGAAATATGGAAAGTTAATATATTTTGTGGATCCAATATCATTCAAAATAGTGTATTTGATGATCTTAGAAATGCAAAAGATATTAGTAAGTAATATTTTACCAGAATAAACGAAATTTTATATATTTTGTGAATCCTAATATTTTCAAACTTTAATTTTAAAAAATGGTGGCTTTAATGATGTATAATGTTCCACAAGATATTCCTAGTAATATATGCTTTGAATTATGGAAGTTATATATTTCCATATATGGTAAATCTTCGAAGCACAAAATCATGCTTTTCAAATTATTCCTAAGAATATCTTCACACAATCGGCTCGTATCTTTCCTAAATTGATGCTAAAAATCATAAATAATAATGAAAATGAGAAAATGCTTACATATTTTACGATTTAGTTGGGATGCTTATAACTAAAATAGCTTATTCATATTACACGTCATGTTACAGTGTAGGGTTGTCTAACTTAGGGCTTAGGGTTTTACTATTCCATTTTACATATATATATCAAAGCAATACCGCACATTGTATATTGTTACACATAAATGATCCGGTTTATTTAAAAAAATTATAGTGATGGTGACATTATGTTTTTAAAAGAATATACAATGTCTGATGATATAATAGCGATGGACATTATATTTTGGCATTATGTGTTGCACATGTTATATGAATAAAGCTAATTTCAGTATGAGAACCTTAAGTTATAAAACAGAAAAGTATAAAATATATCAACCCTGTCTGAACTTAAACCAAATATAATTTGAATGTGTATATGTAAACATGCTTGGTTTAAGATTTCAAATCAGGCAATACATTTGTTTAATTGTTTTTTAGATAATAATTAATGTTTTTAACCATAAATATAGGAGTGGCATTCCTTTGTAAATAACTTAAAAAATCAAGGGCAGGATTCTAGTAGGGATTCTGCTTTAATAGTGTAGATTGGTGCTATATATAAGATTTCACCTAAATAGATATAGGGCTTGTTTTTTATCCTTTGTTTTCTCTTGAAAATGTGATCACCTTTTCTTAATTAAAATAATAGATGCTTGTTATAAATCATATTGTGGATGTCCATAACCGGCCCGGTCCATAACCGGCCCAATGCTAGAGAGAGAGAGCCGGCGGCTGGAAACCCTTGTTTCCCTTTTTCTTATTAGTTTATGATTTGTACTCTTTCCATATTTGTATTTACTTTCTCTAGTCTTTCCATTATTCTATGACGGTGTAATTCCCTATATATAAATGACTCCTTATGTTTATGAATAAGATAGAAACATACAGATTATATTCTCTTGTTTCACAACAATGCTACATTTATTATATGCTTTGTTAGCTAGAAGCTATAAACAACCACATAAACAACCTAATATTTAATTACTCTAGATGGTTATTGAAGATGATATCACGGCTATTTAATGAGTTCTACGCATTACTGAAACCGGTTATTGGTTATGTTGTCCAGATATCCATTAGATACATTGTTAAAGTTTTTGACTTTATCTTCTAAAACACACAATTTTGTATGAATCACTGAGGCTCCGACTGGTGACCTTTTCGGGAAAACGAGGAACGAATAGGAAATGAACGTATAGGAATAAAATTACAGGAATAAAAATGAATGCTTGTTCCTTATCAAATTTAACAAGGAATGCTTTTGTTCTATATTTCTTTACAAAAAAAGGAATGAAAAGGAATAAGAAGGAAAAAACTATTCCTTGTGAATGGTGATTTTTTTTGGGAATGATAAGGAATTCAGCGTTCCCTTTCGTTCATTGGTCACCATTCAAAGCCTCATATAAATCCTTTGTACGAACAAACTAGATCATATAAATACAATAAACATATCAAACTATCCACACTGCCAAAATAAAAATATTCCATTAAATTTTAACATTATATTATGAAAATTAGTTAAATGTAACAAAATTAAGGTTGAATATCATAACATCAAAAACATTTAAACGTAAAAGTTGATAAACATAATAAGAGAAATCAAAGCAATAGTGATTTAAAATAATATATAGTAAAAAATTTAATAATAAACATAAATTTTAAAATATCTAATGTTTCATAATTTTTGTAATTTAATAAAGCTATGTCTCTTATTTGTATAGTTAAGCTAAAATAAACATTGAGAGAAATTAAACAATTATATTTTTAAAATTTTATTATAACTAGACAAGTTTATAATTTGTAAAATGAATTTTAAAATACATAGGCAAAATTGTTGTAAAAAAATATGATCCTTACTAGTATTTTTAGTAAAACTTAAATAAAAATATAAAATATTATTAATTTATTTATTTCGGTAGGATTGGTTTACCCTAGTATAAAATAAAATAAATGCATTACCTAAATAGATAAAGCACAAGCAAGACAGCAGTTACACAGATCCCACTAAATAGTAAAAGATATCCAGGATCAGCTGAATCAGATATGCTAAAGCAGCTCGCCTGGAAATCTACTCTGTTCCGCCGGCGTTTATCTACAATGAATGCCATGAAAGTAGCAAAAAGCATGATTCCTATCATCAATGGTAATGCCAAGGTGAACAAGGTCACTGATATGTCTTCTGATCTGGGGAATATAGTGGCGTATGATGCTAACATAGCGATGCTTATACCCGCCACTGAACCATAAATTAACTTCCACAGTGGGAGTCCAACTATGAGAACTATGATCACATATAGAGATAATATGAAGGCAAACCCATTTAGAACCATAAAAAATAAGGCATTTCTCCAATCCATAATCATCTCCCCAGGCAAGTGATGATCGCTATTATCCTGCCGAAATCCGCCTGGAGGGCTGAGACCAGCCTGGTATGTTGCTGTTACTATCAGTATAGCCACCACAAGTATTGCATCCCTGTGATCGCTAGAGTGTACAGACCTCTCTCTAGTTAAACTCAAGTTGCTCAACCCCAAGAGATTGTTCCGTTTCTCAATAAACGATAGATTTTTGCTTAAGTATCCTGCAAGAGTTGTAGTGGATCGACAAAGTAGTCTTTCTTTAATACTGTAGAAAAGTTTTCTTGCTTCTGGGAAACAAGGAGATTGGTGAGTTTGAAGTATGTCCATCGCAGTTTTGCCATCCAAGTTCTTGGCTTTTACTTTCACGATTCTTCGCAACAATTTCATTACCTGCAAAAATCGAGAACACATCGACCAAACATCAATAAGAATATAAGATAT
Source organism: Brassica rapa (assembly GCF_000309985.2). Classification (NCBI taxonomy): domain Eukaryota; kingdom Viridiplantae; phylum Streptophyta; class Magnoliopsida; order Brassicales; family Brassicaceae; genus Brassica; species Brassica rapa. Next base: position 8,093,445 of record NC_024798.2, on the reverse strand, counting down.
AAACAACTATTATATTCAAACTCATCTCCAGAGAACCCCCATAAAATTTGGCTACAACTAAGGATGAAAGCATGCCTATCATTTTCATGGAGTTAAGAAATGTCTGAACAAGAATTTTTTTTTTTTTTTGGAGACATTTTACCTCAGTCTGATTTATCGATGCAGCAATATGGAAGACTGTGTTACCATCTTCATCTTTCCAGTCCAAAATTTCCTCTTTGTTAACTCTCTTCACCCATCCCAATAGAACCTTAAAAGCCATCATCTGTTGGTTTTTCACAGCAATGTGCACAGCTGTCTCACATTTAATTGTTAAATCTTCTATGGAAGAAGGACAAGTGAACAAGAGCTCACTTAAAAGTTCTGCATCACCTGTCCGAGCCACATGATGCAAAGGAGTTATCCCTCCTCTTCCCTTGATGCTAACTAAGCTGTTGTCGATTGACACAAGCCCTCTCACCATTCGGCTGTGGTTGTTTTGTAGGGCTAAATGCATAGGGCTGAAACTGTTGAAAGTTAAACTTGATTTGGATCACATTTTGGGCTAATAATTTACTAATCATTTTAGCCCAAACTTAATTCAATATCTAGAATTATCCTCCACCTCCATAAGATAAAAATCTAGATATTCTCATAGAATTATCTAGATAATTAGGATAAAAAATCTTAGATATTATGCTAGAATTCTCTAGATTTAGGATTAAAATATGTAAGATATTTTGTACTTTGGAGGCTATAAATACCTCCACTCCCCATCATTTTGTATCATCAAGAAATAATCCAAGTTTGTAATAAGTAATAAAAATCCTCTTCTAAGTTATAAAATCTTTCTTCTTCACACAAAACACTTTCTCTTCAGACACTTAAACACTTTCTCCATCTTTATAAAGTTTTTCATTCCAACAAAGTGGTATCAGAGCTACAAGTTCCCTTTGAAGATGGCAAATAGTGGTGTTCCCCTCCAAGTTCCATTGCTCACTAAGAGCAACTATGACAATTGGAGTCTTAGGATGATGGCTATCTTAGGAGCACATGATGTGTGGGAGATAGTCGAGAAAGGCTTCAATGAACCGGAGAATGATGGTGGTCTATCTCAAACTCAAAAAGATGGTTTGAGAGATTCAAGGAAGAGAGACAAGAAGGCTCTCTGTCTAATCTATCAAGGATTAGATGAAGATACATTTGAGAAGGTTGCTGGTGCAAAGACGTCCAAAGAAGCATGGGACAAGCTTCGGACATCTTACAAGGGAGCGGAACAAGTTAAGAAGGTACGACTTCAAACTCTAAGAGGAGAATTTGAAGCATTACAAATGAAGGAAGGAGAACTCATCTCAGATTACTTCTCAAGAGTCTTGACGGTTACTAATAACCTAAAAAGAAATGGTGAGAAGTTAGATGAGGTGAGAATCATGGAGAAAGTTCTTAGATCATTGGATTCGAAATTCGAGCACATTGTTACGGTGATTGAAGAGACAAAAGACTTGGAGACTATGACGATGGAGCAACTTCTTGGATCACTACAAGCTTATGAAGAAAAGAAGAAGAAGAAAGAAGATATTGTGGAGCAAGTTCTCAAGATGAGAATTGATCACAAGGAAGAAAGTGGCCGAAGCAATCCAAGACGTGGTGGCGGTCATTTCCGAGGACGAGGTCGTGGTGTAAATGGACGAGGTTGGAGACCATATGAAGACAACTTCAACCAAAGAGGAGAGAATTCATCAAGAGGTCGTGGAAGAGGAAACCCAAAATCAAAGTACGATAAATCAAGCATCAAATGCTATAGTTGCGGAAAGTTTGGACATTATGCTTCTGAGTGCAAAACTCCAAACAACAATAGAGTGGAAGAGAAGTCCAACTATGTTGAAGAACGGCACAAGGAAGAAGATATATTATTGATGGCTTACAAGAAGGATGAACCAAATGAGGTTCACAAGTGGTACCTTGATAGTGGTGCAAGCAACCACATGTGTGGAAATAAAAGCATGTTCGTGGAGCTTGATGAATCGGTGAAAATCAATGTGGCTTTGGGAGATGAATCGAAGATGGAGGTGAAAGGTAAAGGAAATATTCTCATCCGCTTGAAGAATGGAGATCATCAATTCATTTCCAATGTTTACTACATTCCAAGCATGAAGACCAACATCTTGAGCCTAGGACAACTCTTAGAGAAAGGTTATGACATTCGACTAAAGGATAATAGCCTTTCTTTAAGAGATAATGCAAATAATCTCATCACAAAGGTGCCGATGTCAAGTAATAGAATGTTTGTCCTAAACATTCAAAATGACATTGCACGATGTCTCAAGATGTGCTACAAGGAGGAATCTTGGCTTTGGCATCTTCGATTTGGGCATCTCAACTTTGGAGGCTTAGAGCTACTTTCCAAGAAAGAAATTGTGAAAGGCTTACCTTGCATCAATCATCCAAATCAAGTGTGTGAAGGTTGCTTACTTGGAAAGCAATTCAAGATGAGTTTTCCAAAGGAGTCGGAGACAAGAGCAAGAAAGCCACTAGAACTCATACATACAGATGTATGTGGTCCGATCAAACCAAGTTCACTTGGTAAGAGTAACTACTTCCTTCTCTTTATCGATGACTTTTCAAGAAAAACATGGGTTTACTTTTTGAAACAAAAATCAGAAGTGTTTGAAATTTTCAAAAAGTTCAAAGCCCATGTTGAGAAGGAAAGTGGTCTTAAGATCAAGTCCATGAGATCGGATCGAGGAGGAGAATTCATGTCCAAGGAGTTTCTGAAGTATTGTGAAGATAATGGAATTCGAAGACAATTGACGGTGCCAAGAACCCCTCAACAAAATGGAGTTGCGGAAAGAAAGAATAGGACAATACTTGAGATGGCAAGAAGCATGCTCAAGAGTAAGAAGCTACCAAAGGAGTTGTGGGCAGAAGCAGTTGCTTGTGCGGTTTATATATCAAACCGTTCGCCTACAAAGAGTGTTTTAGAAAAGACACCACAAGAAGCTTGGAGCGGAAGGAAGCCCGGAGTCTCACATCTAAGAGTCTTTGGAAGCATTGCTCATGCTCATGTTCCAGACGAGAAGCGGAGCAAACTAGATGATAAAAGTGAGAAGTATATCTTCATTGGGTATGACGCTAACTCCAAAGGCTACAAGCTCTACAATCCTGAAACAAAGAAGACAATCATTAGTAGGAATGTCATCTTTGATGAAGAAGGAGAATGGGATTGGAGATCAAATAATGAAGACTACAACTTCTTTCCATCCTTTGAAGAAGAGAATGTGGAGCAACCGAGAGAAGATCCAGCTACACCACCAACTTCACCAACAACAAGTTCTCAAGGAGATGAAAGCTCAAGTGAAAGGACTCCACGTTTTAGAAGTCTACAAGATATCTACGAGGTAACCGAAAATCAAGACAATCTTACTCTATTTTGTCTATTTGCGGATTGCGAACCTATGAACTTTGAAGAAGCCCAAGAAAAGAAGTCATGGAGAAGTGCAATGGATGAAGAAATCAATTCGATTCAAAAGAATGATACATGGGAGTTAGCTTCACTTCCAAATGGACACAAGGCAATTGGTGTGAAGTGGGTGTACAAGGCAAAGAAGAACTCTAAAGGAGAAGTTAAAAGGTACAAGGCAAGATTGGTGGCAAAAGGCTATAGTCAAAGAGCCGGGATCGACTATGATGAGGTATTTGCTCCAGTTGCTCGCTTAGAAACGGTTAGACTAATCATTTCATTGGCAGCCCAAAAGAGTTGGAGGATACATCAAATGGATGTAAAATCAGCCTTCTTAAATGGAGACCTTGAAGAAGAAGTCTACATTGAGCAACCACAAGGCTACATAGTCAAAGGAGAAGAAGACAAAGTCTTAAGGCTGAAGAAGGCGCTTTATGGATTAAAGCAAGCACCAAGAGCGTGGAACACTCGGATTGATAAGTACTTCAAGGAGAAAGGCTTCATCAAGTGTCCATATGAGCATGCACTTTATATCAAAACTCAAAACAATGATATATTGATTGCATGCTTATATGTTGATGACTTGATATTCACTGGCAACAATCCGATTATGTTTGAAGATTTCAAGATGGAGATGACAAAAGAGTTCGAGATGACCGACATTGGACTAATGTCATACTACCTTGGCATTGAAGTAAAGCAAGAAGAAAATGGAATCTTCATTACTCAAGAAGGCTATGCAAAAGAGGTGCTTAAGAAATTCAAGATGGATGACTCAAATCCAGTTTGCACGCCAATGGAATGTGGAGTCAAGTTGTCAAAGGAAGAAGAAGGAGAGAGTGTGGATCCAACACTCTTTAAGAGTTTGGTTGGAAGCTTACGATATCTAACGTGCACAAGGCCCGACATCCTACACGCAGTTGGAGTTGTGAGTCGATACATGGAGCATCCAACAACAACTCATTTCAAGGCAGCCAAGAGGATCCTACGCTATATCAAAGGTACAATCAACTTTGGCTTGTATTACTCCATTTCTGATGATTACAAGCTTGTTGGATATAGCGATAGCGATTGGGGTGGAGATGTAGATGACCGGAAAAGCACAAGTGGCTTCGTGTTTTTCATTGGAGAAACTGCTTTCACATGGATGTCAAAGAAGCAACCAATAGTCACCCTTTCTACTTGTGAAGCAGAGTATGTGGCAGCTACTTCATGTGTTTGCCATGCTATTTGGTTAAGAAACTTGCTAATGGAATTGAGCCTACCACAAGAGGAGCCAACAAAGATATTTGTGGATAACAAGTCGGCAATAGCATTGGCGAAGAATCCAGTCTTCCATGACCGGAGTAAGCACATCGATACTCGTTATCACTACATTCGAGAATGTGTTACCAGGATGGATGTGCAGTTGGAGTATGTGAAGACAAATGATCAAGTAGCTGATATCTTCACCAAGCCACTCAAGCGAGAAGACTTCATCAAGATGAGGAGCTTACTAGGAGTAACCAAATCAAGTTTAAGAGGGGGTGTTGAAAGTTAAACTTGATTTGGATCACATTTTGGGCTAATAATTTACTAATCATTTTAGCCCAAACTTAACTCAATATCTAGAATTATCCTCCACCTCCATAAGATAAAAATCTAGATATTCTCATAGAATTATCTAGATAATTAGGATAAAAAATCTTAGATATTATGCTAGAATTCTCTAGATTTAGGATTAAAATATGTAAGATATTTTGTACTTTGGAGGCTATAAATACCTCCACTCCCCATCATTTTGTATCATCAAAAAATAATCCAAGTTTGTAATAAGTAATAAAAATCCTCTTCTAAGTTATAAAATCTTTCTTCTTCACACAAAACACTTTCTCTTCAAACACTTAAACACTTTCTCCATCTTTATAAAGTTTTTCATTCCAACAGAAACCTGATACATTTAACTTGGAAGCAAGCGACGGCTTAAGGATCATTAGCTCCATGGCAAAATGAGTGTGCCCTTTTTCAGATGCAATGTGTAGTGGCGTTTCACAAAACGGCACTTTATCAAAGTGACATAGGATGTTTGGATCTTCTGCTATCAACTCATAAAGTCTTATTATGTCCCCTTCTTGAGCCGTCTTCTTCAATTTATCATAGATATTTTCATCTTCAGTGCTCGTACTAGACCTGTCATTCAGATTTGCATCTTGAGCTACCACATCTGATACTCTACTGACATCCACAACAATCGACATAGCTTCACTAGTCACCCAGGCTTCACCTCCCTCCACAGCTTTTTTTTTTTTAACTTTTGGTTACTGCAACACATGCTTAAGTAGAAAACACTACGTCTCCAAACCACTACCTTGCATATTAACGAGTTTGAGTTATCGAATACTAGTCCACTCATTTTCTTCATTTTCCAGATTAAAATGGCATATGAAAGTAGTGGTCGAGATATTAAAAATATATTTAACGGCCGAGATATGGAGAATTAAATTTAGTGGTCGAGATAATCGAGAATTAAATTTAGTGGTCGAGATATCCACACTAAAATTAGTGGCTCCATATTTTACGTAATTCGAAAGCTTGGAAGCTCATACCAATATTTAAAGATCGTAGGAAAAAATCAAAACTTAAGTACAAAGCACAGAGTCTCAAGTCAAGTACCTTACAAATCTAGGGGTGGGCACTTTACCGGATATCCGAAGTGGCACCCGAACCCGATCCAAAAAATCCGAATTGAAATCCGAAACAAAGTAGCAAAATACCCGAACATGTATTGAATTAGGAGAGATTGGATATCCGAACCCGAATGGATAATATCCGAACCCGAATGGATATCCGAAGATAACCGAACATATATATAATTAACCTTATATTTCTAGTTTACATCTCTCATTTTATATAAAATATTTATATTAATACTACACATACTTTAAGTTCATATGATATAATGCAATTACGGAAAAAATGATTTGCTACTCACTTAAAAAGCATGTCAAGTTTTTTTATTTCAAAAATTAACAAAAAGTTACATCCAAAATTTAAAAACAATAACTAAATTAATGCATTTTTAGTTTTAAAATGTTATGTCCAAATCTATTAACCATTTAATCTATTAAAAAAAAGTTAAGTAAAATTTATATTCTTAAATACAAGAAATTTAAGAAATGAAAAATTTAATTTTTTTTTCAAAATCTAAATATCCGAACCCGATCCGAAATAACCGATTTTGAATTAAAAATACCCGAACCTGACCCGAAGTATAGAAATATCCGAACGGGTTCTACACCTCTATACCGAAATACCCGAAAATCCAAAATACCCCACCCGAACCCGAACGGATACCCGAACGCCCACCCCTAGAATCTATTCTATTAAAATAGAAGTCATGACTTTTTTCATGTGTGATTTTTTAATTTGGATCATCTTTTAGAAATTTTATTAAGGGGGGCCTATTGGAAATATAATTTCTGTGGAGTTTGAAAATTTTAAGAGTTAATAGATTTTTAAAGTTAAGTAGATTTGATGAATTCTTACCCAATGTATTGTATAAATTGTCATTTATTATTATAGATTTTCATATATACTTTTCTTTCCAAACTTATCTTTTTATTATTATTTTTTTTTTAAAATTCTTTCATAAAATAGAACTATTTTGAAAATTAAATTAAATTTTTGGTTTTTTAATATTTTGACATTTTGATTTGTCTTTTTTTATTTTGGTTTTAAAGCTTTTAAGATCAACCTATGAATTTTCTCATGATTTTATTTTAATATCAAATAGTTATATTTCATGAAAGATTTTTTTTTAAAGTGCTATTTTTATAAATTTCTTTTATCTTTAGTTTTCTTTTTACAATTATCTTTGACTTGACAATAAAAATGTAAAAAATCTTGTTGTGTTTGTGTTTTTGTGTTTTTGGTACATAGATTTTGAGAATCCTATGACTATATGTGATATTTGTAAAGTTGAGTGTTATGAGTAAAACTAGAGAAAATTTATGTCCCAATAACAAAAGAGTTTAATAAAATTGCAAAGTCAATAAAAACTAAACTTTTTGAATAACATAGGATTTCCATAAAATTTAAAAGTCCACAAACCAATAACAAAGGATTCTAATAAAATTTTAAGAATTCATTAACCAATAACAATGAAATCTCTAAATTTTAAAATTCCTTCCCAATAACCCCTCATAAATGTATTTTATTAAAACTAATAGCACATAGAATCTTTGAACTACTTTAATCATAATATATTTTCATTTTAAATATAAAAATATATATTAAAAAATCTAACAAATATGTATGAAAAGATTTTAACAAGATCTTAGTTTTCAAAAATTAAATTTGAAACATTATTATACATTAGTATATTCAGTTATTGTTTATAAAACGAAAAAAATAAAAACTATATCTTATTTTTATCTCTTATATAATCATAATCAATCATAACTATAAATATTTATGTTCAAGAATATAATACATTGGTAAGACGGTTTAACATTAACAAACTATATAATACAATGTATAAAAATTAACATGTGTTTCATTAAAGCTAATAACATAAATATTCGTAACTACTTTAATCATGATATATTTTCATTCAACAATATATATATTTAAAATGTATTCTAACAAATCTGTTGATAAATATTTTAATATTCAAAATTTTATGTAAATATTTTCACTAATTTTTTAATTAGCATGTATTAATATATATTCAATTATCTAAAAACAATTATTATATTGAACTAAAACTTTTTTAAATATAAAATATTCCTGTTAAAAATATAATATGACGACACAATGACTTAATATTAGGAAAATATTTAATACATGTATAAAATTAAGATTTTTCTATATACAATAATATATTATCAAAAATAAATAAAAGTAAAAAATATTGCTAAAAGAATATCCAGCTTTGAAAGACGGGTAAGAATTTAGCATAAATTAAAATAAAAAATTAATTGTCAAATATGTTGTTTCATGCATATATTAATTGTTTAATAACTAAACGCAAATACAATAAAATAAATATATAATAAGAAGTAACAAATACATATGACGGTTTGAAATGATTGATTAACTACAACATATAAACTATAAAATTATTAAATTATTGTATCTGAAACAGTTATATGAACATTTGAATATATAATTAACTTTTTAAACAGTATACCCCTAATGATCTAAAATAAATATCTACTTATATAAAATTAAAAGCAAACATCCGCGCGGTTGCGCGGATTGAGATCTAGTAAAATACTATTTTTCATGGATGAATTTGTGAACTAATCAAGTTCTCAATAATCATGAAGAATATAGCACTTAGCCACCAGGGCCGTCTCATGGTTTATAAGGGTTCTTAGGCAAAAAAAAAAGAAGATTTAGACTCTTTAAAAGTTAAAAATATGATTTTTGTTTAATTTTTTTAAAAAGTATATTATTTAAAATGTTATTGAATTTAGTATGAAAGCATATAAAAAAAATTTAGAAATACATGTAAATTTATTTTTCTTTTTAACAAAATTTGTTTTTTCTTTGAAAAAAACAATTTCTTTAAATAAAACTGAATCCTAATATCATGGGCCCGGGGCAGTTGCACTGCCCGATCTTGTGGTTGAGCCGGCACTGTTAGCCGCTTATCATGGAAAAATAACTAAATTACTGTTTTTTCATTTTTTTTATCTTTCTCATTATAAAAACAAGATTATAATACAATTTAACTATTATTCTACTTTCTCAATATGGTATATACATAATATTATCAGGGCCGGTTCACAAGAGTGGACAAAGTGTGCACTTCCTCAGGGCCTGCGAGCAAGAAAGGACTAAATTTTTGTAAACAAATAGTTTTGTTTTGAACAAATACAAGTTGTTTAATATTTTTAAAAAATAGTACATTAATTTTTTTTAAAATCATAAAACAAACAAAATCATTTACATATATATTTTATCAACTGGAAATTTGGTTTATATTTTTTATAATTAGATTTGTTATAAAAATCAGAAAATAGTATAGAACTAGTAAGATAATATAGATAGACAACATAACATATAACTGAAAAAATATATGACCGTTGAGAAAATATTAACATATACGATAGAATGACAATATGTTCAACACAGTATGACAAAATAATTATTATTGTATTTATATATATATTAAAATTTATCTGATTCAAAAAATTCAAATCATATATATGTATCAAAATTATTCTACTCTTTCAGTTGAATTTAAAAAATAATTTATTATATAGTTTACAATTTATTAAGAAATAAGATTGAAAGGAAAAGAAATAAGCAAAAACTAATAAAAAGAAATAAATAAGAAGGGTAATATAGTATATATTATTGAATGAAAGTGATTTTTCAAAAAAAAGAAGAAGTGATTTTCAACTCGAGGCATTGCCTATTTTTTTGGAGTTGTTCTTCGTTCAAGATGGAAGTATAATCAGTATAAGTAAGAGTTTGTTTGTTTTTCTTTTATGGATAATTGTGTACATGTATTATACAGGGTACATATTTATCCAGCGTTTTTTATGTATTAATTATCCAGTGTTACTCTCATTTTATTTTAAATTATTTTATCATAATTTAAATAGTAATTGCTTTCAGTATCAATGAGATGAAATGAAATCTACTTTTCAAGAGAAATGTATAAGAAATAATGTCGAGCTTACCCTTATTATGCCAATATTATGCCAAATTATTTTATCATATTTATCCAGCGTTTTTTATGTATTAATTATCCAGTGTTACTCTCATTTTATTTTAAATTATTTTATCATAATTTAAATAGTAATTGCTTTCAATATCAATGAGATGAAATGAAATCTACAAAAATCTACTTTTCAAGAGAAATGTATAAGAAATAATGTCGAGCTTATCCTTATTATGCCAAATTTATTCACATGAATAGATGTTAGTCGTTATGCATACATGATCATACTGCATGTGCATTTGTTGTTATCATATTTTCTGTATATGTTCTCCAGCATAATCAGTCTCATCTTCGTCTTCACACTCATTTCTTAAGTACTTTTTGTTTTTTATATTCATTCAATCTTTATGTCATTTTGAAGTTTTGAGGTCAATCAAGTGCACAGTTCACATAAAGTGATGTGCTATCTCCTCTTTCTTAATGTTTCTCAATTTTTGTTATTGTTTTTTAAAATAACACAAAAAATGATGGGAAAAACTAGACAGCGGAAATAAACCAGATCTGTGTGACGACGATGGTAGATCTACCTTCTCTGGATCTAACAGTTCAGTATATCGACAATACGGTGGTAACACCGAAGAACTTGTACATGGAAAGAGTTTTCGCGAGGGAGAATTTAGTATGTGGTAAGGAACCAAATTTATGCAAGATCTAGTGATAGGTATGGAGATCTGTTCTAGCAAACACTAATCAGTGGTCTGCATATTTAATAAAGAATCTCATGTGAATAATCTAAAAAAGACTATATACTACAACTAACACATTTAATTTTTTGGCTATATAGTTAATATTGTATAACAATCATTATCTCTAATCATTTCTACATGTAGCCAATATTCCATACATATGAAAATGTTGTTTTCTTGTTTTTAATTTTCAAATTGGTGTTATATATAATACTTCACCTAAATGGATATATGGCTTTTGTCCTTTATTCCTTGTTTTTCTTAAAATTATGATCTTTTTTTTCATAATTAAAATATTGGATGCCACATTTAATATCCACGATGTCATTTGTAATCCACTATGTTAGTTAGAAGCTATAGAAAATCACAGAAAAATCGCTAATATATACTGAAGATGGTTATTGAAGATGATATCCCGATTATTTAATGAGTGTATAATCTACACATTACTGACACTGGTTATTGGTTATGTTGTCTGGTTATCCATTAGATACATTGTTAAAAGTTTTCGACTTTATATTCTAAAACACATAAGTTTTCATGAATAAATGACTGTTGGAATATTTTGAAACTAGGTGAGCATGGAAATATGGGCAAGATAGGCTCTTAAAAATATTTTTCACTTCTTCGTGGAAAATGCATGAAGATGGGCTGATAAAGAGAAGCCATATAAATAAAAAAGCATAATTTGTTATAGGCTTAAAATCATATATACCATCAAAAAAGAGATCAGCCATCCAAAAGAGAAAATCAAATAGGTCAAATCTTGTCTTGTTGGAAATGTTTTTTATTGTGTTTGATTCAGTATACCGCTGCAAATAAGAGTAACCAGATATGTATATATGATCATGTTAAAGGCGCATATTTATCCAATGAATATCTTAATCATGTCCTAAAAAATGACATTAAAATATCTTGCCCATTATTTTTGACTCAAGATAAGCATATCATCAAATATTAATGGCTACTAGAGCCTTTGACCGCGCTACGCGCGGAAAATGCTTTTAAATATTTTAATTTTAGATGATAATCTACGATAATTTGCAGTTAGCTTATATTATTTAACATATCGTATATGGTTGTTAATTTAAATATTTATATATTTTAGGATTAATGTTCTTTGTTCCTACATGATTTTCTTTTCCACTTGCTAATGTTCAATAATTTTATAAAAAATTATTCTTTCATCCTATATAATTACTCTCACAAATGTGTATTTACAATAGAATTTAATTTCTTAAACCTTCTGTTTAATTGCATGTTTTCTATTGTCTTTGTAGTTAGATGTAGCCTCCTTCTTATTATATTTTTATTCTCGATTTAGAAGTTTATCTTTGTATAATGTAAATTTTGTCATTTATGTTTCCAATCATTTTTGGGCCATCTTTTTTTCTATATGTTTAATTATATTCAGCTTTTAGGTATTATGATCTTCAATTCTTTTCATATTTATATTTTTATATTCTTTTGGCACATTCTTATATGAAGGATTTTGAGTTGAAAATTTACTTTGCAAACTTTATGTGGTGAATGAGCAGAATCGCTAACTGAAACTAAATTATGGTTTAATTTGGATTGGATATTCCAATTCTTTGACCAAAAAGAAACTGAAACCCCAAAAAAAAACAAAAAAATTGCTGGACCCTTCAAATTTTTTCTTTTTCTGAGAGAGAGAGGCAAGAGATTATATATTTACCTGCAGTATCTATGGGTTGGTCATTGGGTGGGTTATCCATTCCGTTGAAACATCGATCCTTACAACCAATCTATTACAAATTAGGTATATGTATTAGGATACTTTGGAAACGGGAACATTTCTTGGACGTATCGAAGGGACATATGAGTTTTTTGGGAGAGATGGATTTTTTAAGATTTTTTATTTTCTACGCAAGAGAAATATGAGTTTTTGGGAGAGTTTGATTTTTTTAAAAAAATTTCTTTTCCCTTTGAAAGGATATAGTCAAAGATTGTAAATGTTGGTTTAATGAAATATATTACCTTCCTTTTCAGATGAAGATTTTTCGTAAATATGGGATTTTATATAAAGATTCCTTACAAAATTAGTAACCACGTATCCTTAGAAGATTTTGTGAGTCGTGATTTCTTAAAAAATCTAGAAGAAGTATTGTGTTGGGTTTTAACTTTTAAAACAGCTTCATGGGCTGAGGACAGAATTATTTGGTGGTCAAATATTTAATTGTTTCCAATCACAACATGTATGCTTATTATGGTGCATAAAAGTTAAATATGGTTTGTGTGTGTGTTCCTGACTCTCTATTAGTGTTGTTGTGAAACTACAGTGTTCAACAATCTTATAGGCTTATCTTTTGGTGGTCGTAGAACTCATGGAACTCCATATATCTGCTGGAAATTGCTTCTATCTCTGCTATTGAGATTGTCAAATCTAGAAATTCTAATCATGAAAAAATGTTGCAAACAATACAAAAAAAAAGTTAATGTAAGTATTGGTTTAATGTTGTAGTTTTTAATATCTAATAACCCAAAAAATTCAGAACATGAAAAAATTTTGGAAATGAAAGTTTAATAAAACTTTGATTGATAGAAAGTGAAATATTTTTTTTAAGAGATCAAGAATATAGAGAGAATTATTGTAGTAGACTTCAGCTCAAAGTTTAGATGACCACTTCATGAGTGATTACTAACTTTGTTTCTCCGGATGAAGCTTTGTATGAGATCAATAGTGCTGTCACAGTAAAATCGAATAGCAGGAGTTGTGGCGAGTATCAGTTTTCCTGTAGTCATGTAAGAATAAAAAGGGTGTTACAATTTAAAGACAATTTTATGTTCTATCAAACCGAGAAGCCATTGTGAACCACAAAGTAAACCAAAAATCCATATAAATATATAAAAAACATGTTGAAGTGGAAGTTTATGCATTCTAATAACTAAACAATATCTAGATATATCTCTAAAATAATTGATAATTATTACCTTTAAATACTGTGGGATTGATGCTTGTAATGATTACAACTTTGTATTTCATGACTGTCATGCTATGTAAGTCTCTAAACTGGGCAGACACATTGTCCATTATTGTCAAGCGGGCCATTTTTGACCTGCAGGAATTGTGTGAATATATATAAGTTGGCTTTACGCAAAATTTTAAATAAACGGTTGGGTTTAATGTACATTTTTTTCAAAAAAAAAAAGTTCGGTACATGTTTAGTAGTAGACCAAGTCTGACCTCCGTTGTTGCCCTCGGATTTTTGAAATCGTTACCTTGAAACATTCTTATTTGTCCAACCACATCTGGGATAATGTTTGTCTTTCATGTCAAATTTTACTTTTTAAGAAATGATCAAAATAAGTGGTTGTTTACCTGGCAAGTTGTTGGTACCAGTGGCTATGTCGATCAACTGTTTGTATCGGAGGGGATGGAATGTGGTAAGAGGCATCATCGGGATTTTTCCCTCTATTTGTATAACCGTTGTGAATCTTGTTGTGGCATTTTTATTGTATTTATAAAGTAATAAAAGTATCACGTACCTTGATGTCAATACAAAGGACCGATGTTCCAAGATACTGGTTTTTTTTTATGATTGAAAATACGCCACATACGACATATTCGAATCAATTTTGGTGACATTAACAGCTCTTTTTGCTGAAAAAAATAAGAGAAAACACATTACTTATATGGAGAATAATTTTAGATTATCGGATCACCCAATTTGATATTAGATGAGAATAACACATTTCTTTCAAATATTTCATAGAATACAGTTTTATGAACAATAACTTCATGAAACTCCTAAAGTTTTTGTTTAAAACAAAACCTAACTAAATAAGTCTCTATTTTCTGTTAGACAACAGATGGTTGACCGTTTTGTCATTTAGTTACATTATCTTTATATTGGCTAAGACGCAACTTGGTCTTCCAAGTTTAAATGAAAAGCCTGAATACAGATTGCAATACGCTTTGACATTCATGGGTAGCACTATCTTTAGGTGACCATTTTAATTTTCTTATGATTGAAAGATTATCAATGTGTATGAGTCAGACACTGATAAATGATCCAGAATTCTCACCTTTTGTACAGAATATATAATTCTCGATGAAGACCTATCAAAGATCTCTCAAATATATGTTTTCACTTTCTGATTCAAAAAGCAAAAGCCATAAAAAGGTAAAAAAGGAGATTTGTACGTGAATGGACCAAAACCAAGAAAGCTCGAGTTTTTTAGGTTCTAACAAACAGAGCAATGGAATGAAATATCATAATTTCCACCACTAGAAACAGAGCAAAACATGATAAGATCTCATCAAAATCCTTACACTCTGGTGAAACCAAGAATCACAGATGAGTAATGAATGACCAAAACATAGAAAGCTCAAGCCTTTCATATTATAAAAACAGAGCAAAATCGAATGAATATCATAACTTCACTGCATAGAAACATCGCAGAACATGATATAATTTCATCAAAAGCCATACACTATGGTGAAACCAATCTACACAAGACTGACCAATCTGAGACTGAACAAATATTAATGTAACAGTACCTGTTCGGAGCAGGTGAGAATTGGAGAGAAGCGTCTGGTTGAGGGAGGCGTTGAAAATTTATTGGTTAATAAAATTAGTTAGGTTAAGTGGTTCTTTTTTACTAAGCAAAAGAAATTTCATACCCGTAATTGTGGTTTCATCGCCATGGATTGAGCTTTGAGTGGTTCTATGGTTTTGGTTTGTACGAAAGAAAGAAGATCAGTAGAAGGTATTGATTGATTGAAACAAAAGTATTGATTGTGTAGAAGTGGTTCTCGGCTTCTTTGCTCTTCGATCGGAGAAGACGAAGTGGTAGAGGTGAGGATAATCATTATCCTTCGACGGTTTTTTTTTTGTGATCTGTGAGGCCCGTCTGACGTGTCAAATTACATGTTCCTGATTGGACCGAATTAAAAATCCAACTTGGACAGCTTCTCTGCTCTCTATATCTTGCTTTTAGTATTGTAGATTGTATTTGATATCCTGTAATGATATTTTAACCTTTATGATATTAGTGTAAAGTCAACATCTTCATCTGAGTAATCATTTTGTTTACCATTGTCACATATTGAATCACTCATTAATGTTTTCTTTATTAAACGTCGAACTCGTGTTTTGGATTTATGGTTTATCCTCTAATTTTATATAGTTTGTAATAACAACCATTTTACAATCGCAAACATCTAACATTCGATGATAATTCATTGTTAATTAAATGATGAATTAACATTATTTCTTATAAATTGATGTTAAATCATCGTTAAATTAACAATCAATAACATCCGAATCCGATTTTAAATAGTTGTTCATTTAACGATCATTTAACTATGTTAAAGACCATTTCGATGATAATTTAATTATGTTAAAGACCATTTTGACGATAATTTATCATTGACGATTAGTGGTAATTTACCATCAACAATTTTACAAAGATGTAACGACGATTACTTTCTTCATAAGAGTTACGTCAAAGATACAATAAATTTATTTGCGGAAATTTATTTACGACGATTTTTGACCTTGAAAATTTTAGGATGATTTTATGACGACTAGTATTACAAAATAGGCTTAAGAAGATATTCATCATTAATGTATCTTAACTTCTCTACTACTATGAATTAACGACAAAATCTACCAAACATATGTTTTTGTAATATGTATATAGTTTTGAACTCTATTTTCCAACCTTGATCATCATCCTCTTTGTCATCAAACGTTCATATTTAGTTTGATGTTCTGATAATTTATAGTCCTTTGCGTAGGACCGCAAAAACCGTGATTGAAAATTACGAAACAAAAAGCATATAAATGATAATATAAAGACTTACAATGTTTAAGAAATCGTAAGGAAATAGACGAATTCACGGAGTCGAGATTTGATATCATTCCTTAACTCAATAAATCGCCCGTAATGTGTGACGGTTTTATGCGATTTTTGAATCTCATGATACAACCGTGATTAGACCGTTTTGCAACACCCGAAACAGAATCTACGAACTAACTACTACGATATACTCTCGACACACTTACTCTAAAAACAAAATCTAGAGTATTTTTTTCTAGTGAGAGAAAGCTTGGTTTATGTGTGTAGTGAGAGAGATGAATATGAGATAGTTGTGTATAAGATAGAATGAGATGTGAGATTATGGAGAGATCATGGTGGTATTTATAGAGAAATAAACTTGGTCACCAAGTTAGCTAAACTTGGAAACCAAGTTGGCTTCACTTGGTCACGAAGGTGGCTAAATTTAGCCACCAAGATGACTCCTTTTTTTTTTAAGATATTCAAAACCTTAACCCATTAAATTTACTCAGCCCATTGGGCTTGCAAAATGAGTCCAATAATTCCCATAATCATTCACATAAAATCAATCTTTTACTCATCCCATAGGGCTTGCAAAAGATTTTCTATTCACACAACACATTTATTACTCAACCCTTTGGGCTTATAATAATTGGTCCAACCATCCCCCACATGAATAAAAATTTACTCTAAATAATAGAGTAGATAGACTAAGACTCACTCTACAACTAGACCTAACACTAGACTTGACAAACGGACTTTTCGAGAGTATAGGCGAAAAACTAACAGTATATGATGTAGTAGCATTTTCCAGCTTTGAACTACTCATTGTTAATACCTGTCAGAATTACTTTTCAGGTGGTGAACATGATGTCTTGAACCCCCCGAAATTTTATGTAAACCGAGTCAGCAGATATAACATAACTGCGATTTCTTGTAGAGTTAAGTTCTCTATTGTGTTCATTTTGGCTGTGAACTTGTCTGGTTAGTCATGAGTGAACTTGGAGAGTATAGCCTTAACTTTGTTCTCCTAGAAACGGTATCATTTCACACTCATTAGGTGATTGCCATGGGCGCCTATCATATACACAATAAAATATCATGTAATACTTTATATACATGTGTATGAAGGTCATGGTCTTATTTCATTAAAAGCCAATGCTTAACCTTAAATTTACAGGAGCATTGTTATCATCTTGAGATATGGGTAGGTTTCAGCGCTTTAACAGATTTTGTTTGATTTAGTTGTCCCTTTGAACCAACTTCTTGGGATCTCCAGTCCCGCTGGTAGGGTTTCCATCAAACATCCTTTAATTATAGGTAATAATCCCATCCCTTTTAATGATTTTGATACTTAATCTCATGTTAAACCTTTGGTAAATAATCCACAAGGTTGTCAGCTGACGTTTTGAGATCATAGTTTCTAATGGTTTTATGTCGTCTTATGTGATGCGACTTACCATTATAAAGAATATCCAGTTCCGCCAATTGACTAAGCGTATAGCTGAAATGGTTTCTCCGACATTGTAATATCTTCTAAAATTTACGAAATCAATCTGCTTCTTCAACTTATTTGTTTAAAGCAACGAACACAGATTACATTGTGAATCTGGTCATATTTGGAAGATTTCCAAGATATTGTTTTATCTCCAAGTGTAAAAACATCTCCACTCATGGATTTCGAGTTCTTAGATTCAGATATCCAGTATGCATCATTGTATCTTTCTAAAACTCTTGGTTTTTTTACCTTAGAACAGCCCATAACTTAGGGTGTATGGCAAATAATTTAACACCCTTGTTATGGATTTTGCTAAGCACGCCCACATTTTGAAGTATTTGTATTAACTTACATTACCTTTTCAAAGTACATGGCTTTTTGCCAATGTTTGAATGTGGTAAGCAACACTTCCCCACATTTCCTGAGTTAATTCAGGATCATGCATGCTTGCATTCATCTGTTATGAGTTTAGAACTTTTGTTCCGCAATTTCATTGGATTCTAATGAATAAGAAGCAATTATTATGAGGAATAATGTTAATTCTCTTAAGAACACATTTATTCTCATTTAAGTTGCCATATATCTTCCATTATATTATGGAACATTGACGCAAAACTACACTTCATGTGTCAGTTTTTATCAAATTGGTTTGAGATTTCACTTCTTCTCTATGTAAACCAATATTGCTACAACATTAGCCATCCTTGCTACGATGTGTGTCAGCTTTTTGAAATTATCTATTGAACTTCTTTTAAGCAAGTTGCTTTCTAAAATTAATGTATAATTTCATATGAACATTAGGCTTTCTTAGTTCTTTTGCTCAATCACTTTTGTTTTATGTTCACAAATGTGAATATCATATGTTTTGTGATTTGCATATTTGACTTACTTGAAAGTCAATTTTTATAGCTCGTAACCTTTGCTTGTGAGAGATAGATTTTACTGAAAATTTCCAATTTATCTATAGACCTAGTATATCAAATTAATTAATATACATGCAGTTGTTCTCTCATGCATAAAGAATCACAGCTCTTTGACTAATATATGATAAACATATAATTCATCAAAAGAAATTTTGTCATTGCAAAACTCTTTGAGCGTATGTTCTATGCCTTGATTTGTCCATAAGGAAACTCAAAGTTCCATGAAAGTATTCAACTCACTATAGGCTTATATAGTGGTTTTACTAGGCGTAGACAAATCTTCACATGAAGACGATCCAAGTGGATGACCATTCCCAATAGGTTTGTCGTCTCACTGGTTATATTCGTATAATAAAATATTTCATGATTATTTGAACACAATCTTTCATCTTAAAATTTAGATTTATTCAAAAGAAAATATTTGAACACAATCTAAATATAGATTTGATTTATTCAAAAATAAATATTTTATAATTATTTAGACACAATCTTTATATATAGATTTATCTATATGGACACAATCTTTATATTTGGATTTATCCATTGTAGTTATTTGGACTCAATCATTAAATTTAGATTTATCCAAAGGTATTAAAAAGCTTTGTCTTATAATATTTATCCAAAAAATATTAAGAATTTAATCTTCAAAGATTTATTCAAAATTATATTAAACTCAATCTTTTAAGATTTATCCAAATTTTACAAGACTTATCTTATGAGTTTAAACTTAACCCATTTATTGACTTGAAGTCATTGACATCAATAGTCATTATTGAATATGTTCACAAAATACAAATGGTAGTAGTTATTGAGAACTCAATTCAAATAAGCATTCTCAGAAGTCGTGTAAAGCGTTCTTAAACGATAATAATCATTCTTGGAATCGCTAAAAAACGTTCCTGAACTTTTAATATTCGTCCTCATAATCGCTTTAAAGTGTTCTTAAACGTTTAATATGTGACCTAAGAATCGCATAACAGCGTTCTTGAACTTTTAATACTTGTTCTCAGAATCGCACAAAAGCGTTCTTGAACTTTTAATATTTGTTCTCAGAATCGCAAAAAAACGTTCTTAACTTTTTAATAGTCGTTTTTCAGAATTTTCCAAAAGGCCTTCTCAAATACTATTTTTCTTTAGAAAAAGAGATCGCGAGCCTTTCAAAGAATGTCGCGTAAATCATTTTATAAATATGATTCGTCTTTTTATTCCAAAACGTTCTAAAGAATAGCTAAATAGCGTGTTTAGAACTGTTTCAGATCGAATTAAAAAACGTTTTTGTAAAACTATTTTATAAAATCGTTTTAAAATATTGTTTGCAATATTCAATCCGATTCAAGCGACAAGCTGGAAGCGGATTTATTGAGTTAAGATTGTAGGACCAAGAAAATCCTGATTGAAAATTACAAAACAAAAAAGCATATAAACGATAATATAAAGACTTACAACGTTTAAGAAATCGTAAGGAAATAGACGAATTCACGAAGTCGAGATTTGATCTCTTTCCTTAACTCAATAAATCGCCCGTAATGTGTGACAGTTTTATGTGATTTTTGAATTCCAGGATACAACCGTGATGAGACCGTTTCGCAACACCCGAAACAGATTCTACGAACTAACTACTACGATATACTCTCGAGACACTCTAGTGAGAGAAAGCTTGGTTTACGTGTGTAGTGAGAGAGATGAATATGAGATAGTTATGTATAAGATAGAATGAGATGTGCGATTATGGAGAGATCATGGTGGTATTTATAGAGAATTAAACTTGGTCACCAAGTTAGCTAAACTTGGAAACCAAGTTGGCTTAACTTGGTCACCAAGGTAGCTAAACTTGGCCACCGAGTTGGCTCTTTTTAGATATTCAAAACCTTAACCCATTAAATTTACTCAGCCCATTGAGCTTGCAAAAGGAGTCCAATAATTCCCATAATCATTCACACAAAGTCAATCTTTTATACAGCCCATTGGAGGAGCAAAAGATTTTCTATTCACACAACCCATTTATTACTCTGCACATTGGGCTTATAATAATTGGTCCAACACTTTGTTGACCGGGGTTAGTAGTTTTTTTTTAATTAATCACTTCACCGAATGGTAAGGCTTGTTTTGTTTTCTTCGCTTAAATTTTTTAAAGATATAAAGAGTATGTAGGTATTATACATGACACTAGATAAAGATATGCGCCTTGCGCGGCATGAATATTGTATATAGATACTATTTTATGTATTATTATTTATTTGTGTTCTTATACTTATATTAAATTAATGAAAGGTCAGTGACTATTATATATATATATATAACTAAATTAGTGCGGACATATAAATCAAAATTATATTTTTTATCTTTTATATTGTTTATAATTAAATTTAAATTGATATCAACATCGATAAATAGTATATTTTATTAATATGACTATTTATTAAATAACTTTTTCACATGGTTTTATGATCATTTATATTCTTATCACAAAAAATTGAAATTTGATAACAAAATTTTCAATATGAAACTTTTAATATTTTCTACTAATTTTTAATCATTTTTACAAATTCAATGAAAATTTGAAACTAAAATATTAAATTCTTAGCATTTGTTCAATAAAATTTTTGAAATTTAAATATTTAAACATTTTATATAATATATAATTTAATTTAAACGATATTAATATATATATATATATATATATATATATATATATATATATATATATATATATCTTGTTATAGTTTTATGAATATTTCTATCTTGTTATAAATAAAAATTAAACCATTGATCACAAATTTTCAAAGTGAGATATTTTAAAGTTTATTAATTTAAATTCTTTTTTTAAATTCAAAATATAACATATATAGAAAAATCGATTTTTTTATTATTTGGTTAATTTATTGTCTAATTTATTTAAATAATAATAATATAACAAAATAATAGAGGATGTATAAATTATTATCAAATCTTTATTATTTAAAATCATTAATTATCATATATTTTGATTAGATTAGTTAATTCCGTATGTTCGATTTAAGGAAATAATGAAGAATATTTTTATATTAATAATTAATTATATGTTTAGGTTAATAAAAAGTATACTAGGTTTAGTTAGACCAGCTTATTTTTCTAAGAATTTTGAAACTGATTCTCGTGATGACATGTGTTATAGTTCAAATGTTGTAATGTTATTGTTTTAATATATAAGAGTTATATATATATATATATTTAATCTAATAATTATTAAATAAAACATTTTACTCATATAATTTTATGAACATTTGTATATTTTTATATATAAACATTAAATTATTGATCACAAATTTTAAAAGCAAGATTTTTTAAAAGTTTATTAATTTATATTCGTTTTTAAAAATTCAAAATATAACATATATAGAAAAATCAATTTTTTTTTATTAATTGGTTAATTTGATTTTCTAATTTATTTTAATAATATTATTATCAAAAAAAAAATAGAGGATGTATAAATTTTTATGAAATCTTTATTATTTGAAATCATTAATTATCGTATATATTTTGATCAGATTAAGGAATTCCGTTTGTTCTATTTAAGGAAATAATAAAGAATATTTTTATATTAATAATTAACTATATGATTAGTTTAATGAAAAGCATATTATATGTTTAGACGGACCAACTTATTTTACTAAGGATTTTAAAATTGATTCTCATTATGACACGTGTCATAGTTCAAAAGTTGTAATGTTTCTCTTTTAATATATACTAGGTTAAGATCCACGCCTTGCGCGGGATGAAAATTATATATATAAATAATTATATATTATATGTTTTTACATGAAATAATAAATATATATTGAATAATTAAAAGTCATTAACTATTATATATATAATTAAATTGGTGCAAACATATAACTAAATCAATTTTATTAATCCAAACAATATTTTTTTCTATTTGATAGGATATGTAATTAAATTTTAAATGATATTAACATACATATTGAATTTTTAATATTAATGTCTATTAAATGATGCTTTCTACTCATATGATTGTTTGATTATTTGTATCTTTTATAGTAAAAACTTTAAATTACTGATAACAAAATTTTCATGGGATTAATAATTTTAGTAATTTATATATATTTTTTAAATTAAGTTGTCAATGTTCATTCAAATCTTTTATCAAAAAATTGTTCAGATTAAATTTTAAAACTAAAATATTTATGTATTTGATATGGTTTATAATTTAATTTAAAATTATATATATATATTTTTTTTAATTTATTAATCTTTATAATTATTTAAATTAGATTTTTTACTTCTATGATTTTGTAATCATTTGTATTTTTTCATAACAAAAATTTTAAACCATGGATCACAAAATTAGAATGTGAGACTTTTAACAGTTTTAGTAGATTATAATCATTTCTAAATGTTCAAAATATAACATATACAGAAAAATCTAGATTTTAATTATATGGTTGTTTAATTTATTTTAATAGTTTAAAATTAAACAAATATGATAGAAGATACACTATTTTTTATCAAATCTTTATTATTCAAAATCATTAATTGTCATATATATTTTACCGCATTAGGCAATTCTGTAAATTTTATTTAAGGAAATTATAAAGAACATTAATAATAAATTTATGATCAATTTAATAAAAAGTTTATTATATAATTAGATGGACCAACATATTACTCTAGTGATTCTAAGAATCATCCTAATGATGACACGTGGCTACAAAAAGAAGTTGTAATGCTTCTCAAATAATATATAGGGGATATGGGATATCTATGAGCCAAAAAAAAGAAGAACAAGACATAATTACATAAGAACAGAATTAAATTATTTTGAGTTGATCTCCATTTGACTTCGACAATTCAAATCTGAATCAGAAAGACTAATTAAAGTGAATGTGTGACAATATATGCATGATGAAGGTGATTTTCTTGCATATATCACTCGTTCTCTTTCGTTATTGCAGGTTGCGACTTTTGGGAATTAAGTATGAGCAAACATTGTTTGGTTAGTAGTGACGCATGAGGTTGAATTTTGTGCACTGTCTGGACGGTGTTCGGTGAATGTGTTTCAGTAAATATGACGGCATCCATGAAAAAAGAATCTAACAGTTGCGCGTATTTGTCATGTTGTTACAGGATTGCCTTTATTGTATTTGTTTAATATTTGGAGCACTGGGCAGATAAGAAATGAGTGCATACAAACAGTGGCGGATCTAGAAAGTTTTATAATAGGGGGCAAAATTTTCAAACTTACATATGAAGCACACTTAACCCTAGGTTTGAGATTTTATGGAGTGCAAATTTATCCAGTTTCTCCAAAATTTGTTAAAAATAGTATAGAAAAACTTTTTTTTTTTTAATCCATAGAGGGCAGATGCCCCACCCTTGTTGGCTGTACATCCGCCACTGCATACAAATCAACAAAGCCTCAAGTTTTATAATGGTATTTGATGTGGATGGTTGGGAAAAGTATGGATGGGTACATGCTCATGAAACCCACGGTAAAGGAGTGTTGCTTGATTTGGATAGATAGTTTTTTTTTTTTTGCTAAAAGGATACATATTTATCCAGTTTTTTTTTTATGTATTAATTATCCAGTGTTACTCTTATTTTATTTTAAATTATTTTATCTTAATTTAAATAATAATTGCTTTCGATATCAATGAAATGAAATGAAATCTACTGGATAGATAGTTAATATGCAGAAATGTTTGTGGACGGTGTTTTGTGGATGCATATATACGGATATGACGATATCCGAGAAAACAATCCACCACTTGTGTTTATATGTCATGGAGTTTTAAGGTGGCTCTTATTGCCTTCGTTTTAAAACTAGAGTACTCAAAAGATAAAACTCATTGAAGATTATGGTTTTAGAGTGGCATATGATGTTGGTGGTTGCTGAAAGTGTGTACGAATAGGAGTGGTGTGATTGTGTGGATATGTAGTCGCCCCCATAGAATGATTAATAACATTAATCTTCTTCCTTTTTAAAGCACTATAGACTGATTCCAATTTTTTGACAAAGTCCATAGTTTTTTGCAGTGTACCGTACCGACTATTACAAACATAAAACAATTAGCACGCTGACCAAAGTTAACACTAAGCCTTAATCAAAATCAGAAGAGAGTTGTGACTTTTCACATGTTGCCTATAACCCAGACACGCTTTTCTTTCCCGGAGTCATGATCACCAGTGTTGAGAATGGAGGTTGTGATGCCCGAAATGAGAAGAACCATGTCGAGATTCAGGTCGACGTAGGGTTTCTGGGTCAAACATTTTAGGCTTCAGAAAGGCTTCGACTGATCGAATGATCTCTTCTAGCATTATGGACATGGTGCATCGAATAGTGCAGGGTGAATTCAAGAAAATTTTAATTTGGAAGGGATTAATGTTCGTAATAAATTATAAGATACAAGAAAATTGGTAACTTAAGAAAATAAGTTGTACAGTACAAGTTAAAGGAGAGAGAAACTAAGTTAAAAGTATGGCTGAGAGAGAGTAGTAAAGAGACATCACTTGTGTTTCAAGTTGGTTGTGTGTAATTACTAATTAGTACTTTCAATTGTGTGTCTTAATGTAGAATTCTCTTAATCGCTTTTCCTATTGTTTCGTGTCTCATTTTATTTTATGATTCCGCAAATCTAAAAATTCCTAGATTGTGCCTAGTGATACTAAACCTTACTTCAAATTGAAGCTTAGTGATATTATAAGGTTAATTGTTTGTTTATGTTTATACTAAATCTGGAAACGGGTAATACATATTTTATGTAATCAACATTTTTACACACATTTTTGTTTCAAAGCCCGTCAATATACCTCTGGTACGTATGCTCTGTGCTATTCCCTCTTGTCCATCTAGATTGAACCTCTAAAAGGCCACAAAATATGCCCATGTAATTATATCCAAAGTCGTAATCCATATCATTTGCTTTATTATATCCTATGATGCATTTTGTGTGTGGTTTTTTTGACACTTGTTGTCATCCAGTTTTATATTTTTTTCATAGTAATATATATGGATATTAAGATGCATGTTTAAAATGTGAAATATAGTAGTGAGAGTCTCATAAACTCAAAAGTTTTAACTGTTTTATTATCTTCTTTCTTATCTATGGTGTCCTCCAAACAAAGAATACAAAACAATAAATAAGCAACATGACCAGATCCTCCTTTTTTTTATCTCTGCCTTTGCTAACTAACTTACTAAATAAGTAACTAACTAACTATGTATAGACGATGATTGGAAACCGTCACACTGATGCATGCAGAGCAGATCATGCCCACACTCTTCATAAGGTTATGACCACTGTAGTCTCCTCCATTGCCTCCTTCCTCATATTCCAAGATTGAAGCCACAACAAATGTTGCAGTTTCACCATTCATAGCATGAACTCTCTCTGTCTGCAACACTTATTAACAGAGAGGCACAATGTCTGTATTCATAGTGCGTGTACTTCTTATCTTGTTTCTGCTCTTGGTTTACTATGATTTTCTTCAATATGAGGAATATGACTCTTAAATCTATCAACCCTACTGTAAAAAAAGCATAAGATGTAGTTCCAAAGTTCCAAAGTTCTAAATTAGCAAACCTAGGGTACATGAAGCTAAGCTGATCACCAATGTGACGGTATTCATCCAACGTTGGAAGTTGATATTCTAATATCTTATGTTTTTTCCATAGATTATAGAAGCAATGAAAAGAGAGAGAGAGATTGGAATATCACTGTAGTCACAGAAATAATGCTCTTTGTGTTACCTTTCGGAAATTCAGGCATCATCTTTTAACTTTTTTCTCTCAAAGTAAAAGTCAAGCTTTTTGATATTGGTGTTGGTGATGGTTCACGTTCTGAATTTGATAGGCCATTGAAGTATGGATCAGCTAGTGCATGTAAATAAGAAAATCAGAACAACAAACATAGTATCATGCATGTGTTAGAAAATGGACATAAACCAAAGTGATGTCTCTATTACATCTGCAGCCAAAAAAAGTTTTTGTGATCATTTAATTAGAACTGAAGGGAAAAAATAATTACACTCAGTCGTCGTTTACCTTCAAGTTATGTTTATCTGCTCCATCTCTTTCTTCTCCGCTTGGTAAGTTTAAGTTTTGATCTAACGATATGCAACATATTGGTTTCGTGATCAGTTCTTGAAATGAACATCCAGGTACCAGATTCCAAAGCCAAATAATATTCACATACACCTAAATCTACTACTACGGTTCACATATCATAAGGAACGTAAAATAAAAGCTTATTTCTATCTATTATGTGGAGAGTAAAAATAGATAGAGAGCACGCAAACCTTCTCTTGGAATTCAAAGGCTTTCACAGCTGTTATTGGTATGATTGTGAATCAGAACGCTAATTTTGCAGGAACACTTGTACTGGCCTAGACGAAGATCATCAATGTGGTGTAGGTAACCACAGCTATTCCTAGCGATATCATCAACGGTTTTGAGAACTATTTGTTTTGGTATTCTTTTGTCACATATGAAACGTCTGAGATGGTGGGGTAGTGGAGAGGGAGAGGAGAAGTATCGATTGATAACATAATACATATTTATTGTAGATGAATTTTATCACTAACGCTTTGAATTAGTAACGGTTCTGTGAATCCACGACGTCGGCTATATTGGCGAGAAAGGTGTAGATGAGACGCGAGGGTTTTAGATATTATTGTGGGTTCCACAAACTTGCTGATGTGGCGTTCTATATGGAGAGAGAACTGTGCCATTATATATAAGACTAGTGTTTGCCCTGTGCTACGCACAGGAAAAAAAAATTCTTACTAAAATAAGCACATTTATTTTTTCTTACTAAAATAAACACAATGGCTTTAACATATAAGTTTAACATGTATTAAAATTAAATTTTTGGGTTAAAAATGTACTAAACCACATAGATCATCTATTAATATTTTTAGGTGTCAAGAGATGACAAAGAATGTTATATATATTTGCATAGTCATAAATTATGTATAATATACATCTAGAAAATAATAACAATTTACGGCAGTAATAAATTAAAATATCTTTGTTTACATATTACTTTAATCTCCTCTACACAAAACACTGCCGATATGCTATCATCAATCTTCACATTCCCTAATAAGGTAAGATGTTCTAGCCTTTTTTTTTATTACCTTATATCCATGATAAACCAAAAAATATCACCCACAAAACTCAATAACATTGCAACTTTCCATGGTTAACTGAAAGTAAAATGATAAAATATTTACTTTAGTATTTCCATGGTCTGATTTTTAAAATCTATTTGTACAGCCTGGTTGTCCCTAACTTTCTTATGAATAATCCACTAAAACGAACTTCAAGCTGAGTCATACAAAAAGAATAGAAGAATGACATTGAGAAGATAAATTTGAATTGGAATAAAAATATTCATAATGCTATCTATTTGTTGCTAACACAAAACCCAAAAAAAATTGAAGAGATGAAACGATTGAGAATAAAGAAGAGAGTGCAAATAGGAAAGAATTGAAAATTATATAGAAAATGTAACAGTTTGAAATCGTGCATAAAATTAGAGATTAGAGAAAATTTAGGGAATCAAGTTATTAAGTTCAAGAAATTAGAGATCGTGTGTTCATTTTTTTTAGAGACAGTTTGTTTATTTTTAAGACTGTTTTATTTTGCGATAGATTCAGATTTTTTTTTATGTTGATAACTATCAAATTCTATGATTTTAATGTCGATGATTTACCCCTTCAGCCACCTCTGACGTTATAGTGATGATTCATCAAATCTTGAGTTGAGCGGAATTGCAAGTCTTTGTCATCTTCTTTCATATTTGTTCTCTCCATCTATAGCAAAAATGTAAAAGAATCTTTTAAAACATAATTGACAAAAGCATAGAAAACTGATATCTATAAATTAATAAGCAATAGGTTACGTAGTAGTGATTATGGTTGCACAATGCATATGGATAATAAATATAAACGTAAACGTTATATTATTGTTGCACGACTATGAAACACTTACTTCTTCCTTTTGATAACGTGATGTACCTCTTTATTTTGATAATTCAACCTCAAATGAAATGTAAAGAAAAAAAGTTTGAAGGATTTTGTTTGTTAGAGTACAACGTAGAAGAAAGTGGAAATGATTTGATACTTATACAGGAGATGAAGAAAATAGTTTCAGAGGAGGATGTGAGTTAACGTGGGTAACTTTTTTTGAGAAAAATTAGGAATATAGGTAGTTACAAATTTTTTTTTTTGAACAAAAAGTAGTTACAAATATAAATTGCATAAAAAAGAGATAAAAACAAATCAATTAATTTTTTACAACTTTTCCACGTGTCATTATTTTATTCGTTAGGCGACTTGCGTTTTAGTATACAAGGGATTAGTAAAAGGGTCAAATAAAAAATATCGAATAATATGAGGTCATATTTGAAAGTTAGCCAATAATTATAAGCTGAGGCTTTTAATACGAGATCGCCGTTTGCGGTTCTTTGGTTTCCTCTTCCTCTTGAACGAAGAAGCCCTATAATCTCCATCACACTTCCTCCTATTTCAGGTTTTCTCCCTCTCTCTCGTCTACTCCTTGCGATTTCAATTGAAATAAAAGTTCAATTACTCTGAGAAATTCTTTTAACCGGCGCTGAAATCCACAGCTCCGAGTTGTCTCGTCTAACCCTAATCGGTAATGATTTTTCAAGTTCGGTTAGAAATTGATATCGAATTTCACTTTTTCTTTTCTGGGTTTCACGAAATTCAACTCCTTTTCGGTTTAATTTTACATGAGAGCATCGATAAGCGATTTCTAGGGTTTCGGGTGAATCTAGGATTTTCAATTTCGGGTGTTTCTCTTTAAATTGTTTATCATGCTTCCCTTGACTATAAAGTTTCAAGCTTTTAGCTTTGTTAATGTCTTCTGTTTCAGGTTTCGGGGAGAGAGAGAGAGTCGTAGTAGTAGGCTTGTGAGCATTTCATGGCGGAGATACAGACTAATGGAAGAGCATACGAGTCACTCTTGGAGAAGGTTCTTTCGATGAACATTGTCTCTTCTGACTATTTCAAAGAGCTTTATGGTCTCAAGACTTATCATGAGGTCATTGATGAAATCTACAACCAAGTTAGCCATGTGGAGCCGTGGATGGGTGGAAACTGCCGTGGTCCTTCCACAGCTTACTGTCTCCTGTACAAATTCTTCACCATGAAACTCACTGTCAAGCAGATGCATGGCCTGTTGAAGCACACTGATTCTCCTTATATCAGAGCGGTAAGTGAATCTTCTTAACCATTTTCTTGTGCATATTTGTGTGCTGTTTGTTTCAATACCTGTTCCTCCAGTTACTTTGATACCAGCTGAGTTGTTAGTCTATGTTAATAATTAGAGATCCTCTTAACAGTCAGGTAATAGCATTCTTAATCTCTGGGTTCCATCTGAAACTAATCTTTTATCATTCCGTGTTGAAGTTATGAGCCTACACGTAATTTTTTTGTGTGTTTCATAGCAGATTTTCACAACCAGAAACAAAGTTGGGTTCTTTGTGTTGCTGAGTGTTTCTCCCCACCATTATTAATATGACCTTTCTTTGCTAGCTGTATCTGCAAATCAAGGTTTGAGGTGTCTTTTCTATTTTAGATTCTCTTATCTCCCTAGGATCACCTCACTGCCCACTGCCCATTTAACAGTATAGAAACAGGCGACTGTGATAATAATCTGTCTAGCGTACCGATGGTCCATTTAAAGTTCTAGGATCTGTGTGAAGTTTTTTTCTCTTTTAATCGTGAGCTTCCTTGCATTTCATAGCTACGTTCCTCCATGTCATAACAACTTGTCTCATCTATTTTTATATGTTAATTGCTTTTGATCTGACCACGTGTTACTATATGTGCAGGTGGGATTCCTATATTTAAGATATGTTGCAGATGCAAAGACGTTGTGGACATGGTATGAACCATACATTAAAGATGATGAGGTAACCTTCTTTATCATGTTCTTAAGAGTAACATACGATTATGGATAACATTTTACAGATATCAAGCTCTCAAGAAATATACCGTACGCATTTGCCTGTCCATTCATCTGGATTCTTGTAGTTTGTGTGTGAGTTTAGCATCATCTTGTTTTTCTTTAGTTCCTTAATATGTATTTTAGAGTATAGAAGCTCTTGTTAGTATTCTAAATGAGGTGTTCATGAATTAGAGTTTGGATCCATACAGTAGAATGTTTTTGACCTGAATGGCTACAATTATAGGCATCTCAATTTAGTATACTGCTTTAGAAGAATAATTAAATATATTTATTTACTTTGCTTCAGGAGTTCGCACCAGGATCAAATGGACGGACGACGACCATGGGTGTTTACGTACGTGATTTGCTGCTTGGCCTGGTGAGTACCAAATAATAATAGTTAATATTTATTGGTTTTGCATCTGTACCTAGAAAATCATCCTAGTAGTAAGTTATCTTTCTGAAGAGCGTTCTGTGGTTATCTGCTAGAAGAGTTTACTTCATTTTTTGAATTAATACATAAGCGAAGAATATGAAGATGTAAATTTTCACTAGAATTTGACCATATAATAGAGTCATTTTTATCCATGCATATTTTTGAGCAATATGATGCGTTAATGTATTAATTCCTGAATCTGACTTTGTTTGTTTTGTTTTGGCAGTATTACTTTGATACATTGTTTCCACGTATTCCGGTTCCTGTGATGCGCCAGATAGTATCAAACCTTGAGAAGATGAATTTACCAACAAAACCATCAGGTTCAACAGGGGACATGTCTCGTGGCTCTGAAGACACAGCCCGTCGTCCACCATCAGTAAAAGCATCCCTCTCTGTTTCATTTGGGCAGCGTGCACCTCACCGTGCCTCCACCAGAGGCTCTTCTCCTGTTCGCCGTCCTCCACCTTCTGGTTATGACAGAAACGAAAGGGATGAACCGCAGCGTCGGTCCCCACGGAGGAGCCAGAGCCGAGACTATTATTCGGACAGAGAGTCAGATAGACAGCGGGAGAGAGACCGCGAAAGGGAAAGAGATAGATACAGAGAAAGGGAGAGGGATTATGGTAATGATAGGAGGTCAAGGCGTGACTATGAAAGCAGAGGCAGACGCAGTGATTACGAGGATGATAGAAGCAGACACGACCGTAGAAGCAGGAGCAGAAGCAGGAGTGTGCAAATTGAGCGTGAACCAACTCCTAAAAGAGACTATGGCAACAAGGAGAAAGCAGCTGCGACTGTTAACAGCAACCTCGCAAAGCTAAAAGATTTATATGGAGACGCGAGTAGTCAGAAAGGAGGGGAAGAAGGATATGGAACAAGGAGGGATTCAAGTTCAGAAGAAGTGATCAAGCTTGGTGGTTCCTCTTGGAGGTGAAAACAAAACCAAAAAAAAAAAAAAACTCTGGACTTGAAATGCTTCTTCTATGTTGTAGGATGATGCAATGTTGTTTTACTTTTACTGTTTCAAACTTCCAGCAACCTATTTGTTACAGAATTCATCTTTTCATCTTGAATTGCTTCGACCTTGTACCGTGTCTTGATTTTCTTACTCTACAACTTTGTTTATTCTGCTAAAAACATATATAAATTTAACTTTGGTTGTTAGTGGGGATGCAAAAAGGATTTGTCTTTTCTCGAAAACAATTTATATCCATAAAATCTAAAAAACTGAGTGTATCATCCATTTTTTGTATCAAGATGGATTCTCTTGGTCTGGTTCAGCCTCTCCACAAACTCTCTTCCACCATTTTCTTTTCAAGGCAGCGAAGAAGTCCTCGTTTGATTCCTTTCTCATCCTCCCTGAAACCACCGTTACCCTCGAAAAGACTCAATCTTTCGAAACCCTCTACCCTCACATTTGCTCTTGCTGAATCAGGTTCTCCTCAGCCTTTAGAAACAAGCTCGAAATCTCTTCTCCTACAACTCTCTGTAAGTGACAAAAACTCTGTTTTCTGATAAACGATGAGTCAGAAAAACTGAAACTTTGTTGTTGTGTTGTTGCAGAAGTGTTTCGATCTTCCATCAGATTACTTCCAGCAGCTACCAAGTGATCTTCGTCTCGATGTAAGCTTCCCTTCTTCCTCACTGCTTAGTGATTTGCAACGCCTTCTTTTAATTTTATCTTGCCAGTTAAATGATGCTGCCTTTGATCTCTCCAATGGACCCATCATCGATGAGGTTAGTTCCTGCTCGCTTCCATTGACCACCAAATCATGTGAAACTTGTTCATTGCTTAATGATTAGAATGTTTCATCCTTATTGTAGCAGAGAAGCTGTCTCTCTTTTTTTCACTTAGCGCCTTTGTTCCTGTTTTCACTTCATATTGCTATAGCTATTGTAGTGTTTTTGTATAAAAGCTAACATCTTTGCATCTCTTACTCGAGGGACTTACCTCTGGAATCTATTTTGGTAGTGTGGTCAAGAGCTTGGGGAGACGTTACTGAATCTGTCGCGTGCTTGGGAACAAGCTGACACATCAACCTCTCGTAGTTTAGTGAAGAAACTTCCCGAACTGGAATCTTCATTAACAGATGGTGCCAAATCAGGTAACTAGAAAGAAAGTTAGCTCTATTGTATGTCTTTCTACATCTAACTCATTCTCGTTTTGTTTTCTCTTTATTGCTTCAGCCTTTGGGAGGCGTCTGATATCTGCTGGAAGAAGGTTCAGGGGAATGGGACAGTATGGTCAAGGTGAATTACAGAAGGTACAGCATGAGACCTAGTAGGTGTGGTTTCTTCTACTGATTGTTTTGATTATCATAATGATTACCAGTCTTAACTCATCTAACTTAATCTGTATGGATCATCCATGCCTACAAGAACTAACGTTGCTGAGAACCCGCAGATTGCTAAAGCGATGATTACAACTGGAGAGGTCCTATCTGCAAATACGTCACCTGCCTCAGTTGGAAATGAATCAAAGTCAAACACGAGGATGTTTAAGGCAATGCTTTAATAATAATGATAATATGATTTCTCCTCTACGCTCACTGAAGCTACTTTTCACGGATGAGATTTTTTTCTGTTTAAAATTGCAGTTTGGGGAGCTTCAGGTTGCTGTGAGTCCAGAGAAAGCATACGCTGGAGCTGCCATTGCATTTGTCTTTGGGTATTTGTGTGGAAGCTTTGTTTGTTACTTTTGAGAAATGTCTCTTAACAACATTGTAAAACAGTTCATTCTTGGATTGAACAGGATACTTTCATGGCAAATCAGTCAGGGAATCCAAAGCATACCAGAGAGCTCATTGCAGTATGCTAATGACAATGCGTTGGTACTCGCAAAGGTTTGTGGTGTATACTGCATTCTCTTGTTTTGAGGGTTTTTAAATTAAACATTTGTGTAATGTATTATTTGGTTGTTCATCTGGGCAGTCTCTAAGAGGGACTCTTCTAGCTACGTTTTATGCGTCAGCCGTCTTGTCAGGCTTCACAACAGCTGGGCTTCTCCTTCTCGCTAAGCAGCTTTCATCAGAGAAAGACTCATCATAATCCTTCTAGGATGATCTCTAATATTAATAATGTTTATTATTGTTTCTACTACATACAACCTTTAATTCTGTCTAGTAAACTGTGGAATGGGTTGAGTTGTACTTTGTTTTAGAGCAAATGAAATCTCTTTGATATGAGTGATTGAAGTTGATCAACCAATAATTAGAGAGGTTGATGTTTCAGTGCATATGCAATTTCAGATCATCCATCAACTTCGACAGAATCTATTTATTGCCGGTGCTTGTTAATCACCATCATGCTCAAAGTTTCAAGGTTTTGGATCCCCTCAACTTGTGGTGTTAGCAGCTAAACCTACTCTTTATAATCAGTTTGTTAGCACCATAAGTTAAGAGAGCCATTAATCAATATTCTTTTCACCTGATTGACCAGAAAGTTGGCTTTATTACAACTACGAAAAAAACACTGAGCATTTAAACTCTGAGAAAGTAATCACAATGTTACAAAACTTGTAGAGAAACCAAAAGAGTGTAGCAATAACCAAAAGCATTTAAACAAACAAAGACCGTTAAGCTCAGGCGCGAAGGAGTGTAATGGCAAACGAGATTGTGCAGACGGCAAGACCTAGCATTGCCAAGAAGCCATATTTCCTGCAGAACAGTGGAACCGAGTTTGTCAATTACTTAGCTAGATTACGTGTAAAAGCATTTAGGTGCCTTTAGTTTAGTTATAAGGTGTAGTTAGTCTTTCGAGTTCAAAATTAGGAAGCCATAACTTGTTAAAGCATAAAAAAAAAAGGAAGAGGAAGAAGTAAAAACCCGATGGTGAGGCGCTTCATAGGATCACCAGTGGAATAGCCTTTGAAGTAGAAGAATCTGCTAACGTTGTAGAGCAAGCCAAGGGCTGTACAGATGCAAGGGTGCTTCATCCCACCAAGGATCATGAGTAAGAAGTACATCGGCATCATCTCTAGTGAGTTCTGGTGACCTCTCTGCCAATGCAAAAAAAAAAACCACCCAATTACGTCTCACATCTTGAAGAAAAAAAACACTGAGGGAAAGGAAAGTGTTTGAAACCTGAACACAGTTGAAGAGCTTAGCATCTTTGTTTTCAGACTCGGTTGCGTATAGTGTTGGATACGCAACTTTGTACCTGCAGTTTTGTTTTCAGAAAAAGTCAACGCGAGATCCAATCGAAGATTGAATATAGAGAAAAGCTCAGACGCAAAATACATAGATAAACTTCAACTCTTTTGTTGGGAAAAGCAAGAAAAGTGGATAAGAATAATGTTGTGGAAACCTCTTGCGAGCTCCGCCGACTTGGAATGCCATCCAGAAATTGAGTACACAGTAGAGGACTACGACGATGACAACATATCCGTACTCTTTGGGAAGAACATCTCCAATCGCCATTGATGCTACCTTCTTTGTTTTGTTTTTCAGATCGTCAAAGTGGAACAATGATCCAAACCCGTGTCGTTTTATCGACCAAGCAAAGTCAAAGAAGAACTCTTGACCGTTGTCGGCAAAAACATTTCAAAGAAGAGTTATAAATTTCTTCCTTCATTAGCCATTCAGTATGTTAAATTTTTTTTATTAAGAAAATTCGAATTCTATATGTGAAAATTTGGAAACCAAAATAGAAAAATACCATAATAAAATCATAAATCCCACACAAAGTTTTCATACCAAAATAAAAACTCAAAAAAAAACAAAACAGAAAATGAGACAATGAGACAATTTTTTTATAAAAAAAACTACCAACCACCTCTTCCCCTATTCCTCCCAATAGAAAGAGTTCCGAAACTCGAAGACACATCTTCCAGCAAAGCATCATTCATGGCATCTCTCAGATTCTTCTCATCAGCAGCTTCAAAGAAACATCCACGTGACCTTGCCTCGCTTATCAGCTTCCCCCATATCGAACCACTTAGTGCCAAAGTCGTCTCGTTCCCAACCACCCACAAACAATGCCTTGCTCTAGTCAGTGCCACGTTTGCTCTCTGCCGGTTGCTCAGAAACCCCACTTTGCCGTTACCGTTACTTCTAACGGTTGAGATGATGATGATGTCCTCCTCCCCTCCTTGAAACCCGTCCACAGATCGAACATTCAGAGTCAAAAGCTGACCTGATGGTAAGGAACCGACTCTCTCTTGGATGGCTCTGACTTGTCCTTTGTAAGGTGATATCACCCCAACATTCACCTTCATCTTTCTTGCACTTGAAACTGTTACAAGATTTTAAAAGCATAGTAAGAATAAACACAAACAGATTCATATTTTCTTAAATTACTAATCAAAATACCTTTGGAAAGATTAGATATGATCTCAGCAATCACAGCAACTTCAACCATGTTCTTAGGGCTATGTCCATCACCGAACTCTTCTTGTCCGCGACCAACGTTGATAAAAGAAAAGGAACCAAACATGTTTCCTTGAAGAAACCTCTTCTGATAAATGCTTTCTTGAACAACCGGAGCATCTGTGATCATCCCACTATAAAACTCCTTGTTAGGGAAACGGCTAATGGAAGGATGCATCCGGTACTGAACGTTAAGCAAGTGCTTGTTGTGACCAAGCAGAACCAACCTCTCAAACAAACTTCTTCCGAACTTCGCCCTCTCGCATTCCTCGTTATGAACCATTGCTGGTAACTGGTACTCATCTCCTATTAGAACAGCGTGACGCAAACCAGGAAGCTGCAATGCAGCAACTGATTCACATTCTTTAAGCTGAGCCGCCTCATCGACCACGAGAAGCTCTATACTTCCAGTTCTTCCTGGATTCAGTTCCGCAGCACCTGAGGCTGTGCAGAAGATTATATCCGCGTTTTGGAGACAAAATTTCTTGATATCTTCAGTTTCCAACAAGTCTGGAATCTCCTCAAAACATTTTGGTAGCAAACTTAGAGCCTGGAGACAGTCAAAAGTGACGAGTCTCTTGAAGCAGTCCATTTTAAAGCTTCCCTCTATCAACTGATCTCCTGAGCCATTCTCCTTCAAGAAGTATCTGACGCGTTGAAGCGCTTGACGGGCTGCCTCCATTTTCTTCACAACTCCAGGTGAAATGAAAGACTTTGGAAGATGAGTGTAGAGATCAACCATATCCGTCTCTAGGTCTTCACTTAAGTAACTAAAAGCGTCCCTGACAAACTCTCCAAAAGTATCTTTCTCCTCTTCCTCCTCAGATTGATCTACATAGTCACTGTAAGGCTCTGAGTTGTCCTCAAGTGGATCTACATAGTCATTGTAAGCAGACTCTGTGTTCTCAAGAAATTGTATCAGTGACTCTAACCTCTGATTCCAACCAGAGGATGATGGCGAGAACAGGTGACCAAGTTTAGCAATGCGCTCATCAAGAAACACATTGAGAAGATCATCCTTCTTGTCTATTCCCATTCTCTCTCGGTTTCCGGATAAGGCAATACTCCCCAGCCCACAAGTAGCAAGTTCTGACGAGCAGGTTTCCTTAAATAGAGCCAAAAGTCTCTGTGTTACCTCTACAATAGCTGTGTTTGTAGGAGCACACACAACTGTTTTGCACCGTAGCTTGAGAAGAGCAAAGAGAAGGGTCGCCACTGTCTTCGTTTTGCCTGTACCCGGAGGTCCCCATATCAGTTTGACAGTGTTCTTGTGACTACAGTTTGTTGTCTTCACGCAGCTCAAGATTGCAGCTTCTTGGGATTTGTTCAATTTGGTTGAACGGATTATATCCAAAACACGGTCAGAATCGTCATCGTCATTACCAAAACAAAAACACTGTTCTGTAGCCTGTGACACAAGCAAAACAACTAATCACCAAACTGAAGCATAAAATAAACCACTGTTTTAAGATGGATAGAGAAAAAAAAAAGTTAATTAATCTAGAAGCAAAAATAAAGCACTTCAAAATTGTTTTAGTGCACATGCTAATCAGGTTAACCATGCTATACAATAAACATTATAGTGATAATATATAATCCAAGTGATATATTAAAGTTATAATCACTGATATGAAGTCTTATAAACTAAACCTATAAAATCTATAAGCATAAATTTATACACAAGATTATTTCTTCACACGCACCTGGTTATTTCCCTGAAGAACACTCTGGATCAGAGTCGAATTAGCTGCTTCGTTGTGCAAAGCATTCCAAATTCTTGTGTTTGTTGTTAAAGTCGTGAGGGAAACACCAAAACGAATTGAATGTTTCTCACCAGGAGATAACGATCTAGACACATGCACAGAGATGATAAGATCACCATCCATCTTGAATACGTAGGCAAGGAGTAAGGGATCCAAGTCATCAATTCTTCTTGGCCTTGTCTTGGTCAGAGCAATGAGATCTCCACATTTTGGCTGGTACTTGGCACTAAAATTATCTTCATTGCTTAATGTTATGTCGTAGAGCAATGTGTTCGACGAACTTCCACTAGATTCCTTGATCCTTTTCTCCATAGAATGTGTGAAAAAGACAGGAGACCTAGATAAAGATTTTAAGCTCGAGAACAACTCGGTTCGAGTTTCTTCGAGTAGGTGAGGAATGAAGCAGTGAACGTATTCATAGACAGTTCCAAACCTGTCTGGTATTATCTTTCTCTGTTCAAAAATTACACCACTGATGAGGAACATGATATAAAAGTAACAAAGATAAAAGCACTGTTGACCAAAGGGGTGGAAAGAGATCACAAACCTTTTGCTTAAAGAGGTCTCTGTTGAGAATATCTTTGATAGACCAAGAAGATACTCTATCAAACAGAGTTGTTTTCTCGTTTTTTTCCACGGCCCTTCGTCTTTCTAAAAGATTATTCATCAGAGAAACAGCGAGAATCAACCTAAGTAAGGTTAGAAATGTTTTAAGAAGCAAGCAACGAAAATGACAAGTAGAAAGCAAATGGAGTACTTTAGAGGACTTTTGCAGAAGAATTTATAGAGACGAAGAAAACAAATCTGGTGTAACTCTTACTATCACTTTCGTCTACATTAAAAGAAAGAGGAATGCCAATAGTCCACAAACTTCGGAAATGATATCTTTCAACATTTTCCAAGACACTCTTGTTAATTAGTTTCAATATTCTTCTTTTAATTTTATTTAATTAAATGCAACTATGAAGTAACCAATGAACCGAATATGGCACTTCTTGGGTTATTCTTTCAACATTTTCCAAGAAACTCTTGTTAATTAGTTTCAATATTCTTCTTTTAATTTAATTTAATTAAACAATTGTTAATTAGTTTCAATATTCTTCTTTTATCGCATGCTAAAGTCAAGTTATACTTATAGGTACTAGAAACGTTTCAATATTCTTCTTGGGTTTTATTACTCTCTTATGTAATATTCAGATAAGGATTAAGCCGAAAATATGAGAAGCATGTTCATTATGATGGCGCCAAAAATAACCATTTACGAACGTCGAAAGCTAGTTTAGGTTAAGTTCCAAATATAGCTGTTAATTTCTCTCAATGCCCATTCCAATTTGTTATGGACATGTTATCACGCTCAGTTAAAACTTAAAAGCACTCTAAATGAGCTGAATACCAAATTGGGTAATGGTTAAAGTGGACAAAACTAAATTGACAATATGTATACCTAGCCATGGGGGTTCGTTTCGTTTCCAGGTCAGTTCTTCGGTTTTTGGGTTCTAGAGGTTTAGCATATATTCGGTAATTTAGAAATTTTAGTTTGGTTTTGGTTCAGTTTTTTCGGTTCTCATTTTTGTTCGGGTAACAAAGTTAGGAACCGATTAATAACCAAGATAATTTTGGATCCTATTTGGTTCGGGGTTAGTTCAATTTTTTTGGTAATTCATGATAAAAGTAAAAAATCCAAGATTTTCGGATTAAATGTCATTTTTTGGATTTTAGATAAAAATTTAGATAATTTGGATAATTTAAAATATTTTGGATAAAAGTATCATGGTAATCATTTTTTCGGTATTTCAGTTTATAAATAATATTTTAAATTATTTGATTATTTTAAAATTGAATATAGTTAGTATTTATAAATTATATTATATAAATTTGGATATCTATTCGGTTCTTGATTTAGTTTCAGTTTGGTTTTGATTTGATTTCAGTTCAGTTATAGTTCTTTAGTTCTAGAGATATATGATGTGATTGTGTAATTGGTTGGAACCAAATCTGAATCAAATCCCCTTTTCTCCGGTTCTATTTAGTTCTTCAATTCCAAATATGATTAGGTATGCCAAAATTTATAAAAGTTTTAAGATTTTGTTAATTTGAAAAAATTTCATGGTTTTTTCTTTGACATTTTTCAGTTTTGTTGTAAGTAAGAAGAGAATTAAAAAAGAATTTGTGTACCTTAGACTTATACCATGAATGATGAGCTTTTTTATATATAAATACAGCTACTTGAGAACTAAGTTAGAGAACAAGTAAAATATTGAAAAAATGAACAAATCAAATACTTTCCAGACATCACATAATATTTATAACATTTCTACTTAGTGTCCGTGTTATATTAAAGTACTTTAAAATGCACAACATGGTGCTTCGTTAAAACCATTACAAGAAAAATCTAATGAGAAAACTATGGTTAACGAAAAAGTGCAACATGTATCACTTCCCTTCGTGTGTACATAACATAATTCAAGATATTTGAGACGTAATTATATAAGGTGAACTAACTTACTGAAAGTAGCATTATGTAATGTAGAGCTGAAAATTTTAATCATTGCCCACGGGCCCTGCTCCGAACCATTTGAAACTTTTAAATCGCGGGTGCAGGTGCGGATCGAGTTTTTGAGTCGGGTATGGGTCAGCCGAATTTGAATCGCGGATATTCGCCAACCCGCAAATTAAAAAAAAAGTTTTTTTAAGAAAAGAAAACATTTTTCGTAAAATATATAAAAAACAATAAATATTTATATAATTTTAATTATAAATATATTATTTTATATAGTATTTTTTTTAAATTAACTATTTTATAAATAAAAAATAATTATTATATAATTAGAAAATAATCATTTTTAATTAAAATAACTATTTTTAATATAATTAATATTACCCGCAGGTTTAGCGGATTACCCGCGGGTTTTAGCGGAGCGGGTGCGGATATAAAAGTTTTTGTTTGCGGGTTATACGGATCGAGTTTTTGAATCGAAAAAATGATTCGACCTGCGGCGAGTCGAAGCGGGTTGACCCGCGAACCCATCACTAATGTAATGCCTTAGTGAGTAATAGCCAAACTGTCACTTGAATGAACATGTAAGACATGAACACCACTATTTTTCTGCAGTGGATGAGTGATACGATCATGAACGGTTTCACCATCGATCAAGATGACAAGGACTGCCCACATGTTAATACAGATAGTTAGACCATTGATCATGACAATGTGGACGACCCAAGTAAACTTGCGATAGAACTTGGAAAGGATCACAAGGATCATGAGCTCAAATGGGAAACCAAGACCACTGTAATTGTCTTGAAAATAAGAAGAAGACATATCTTTAGGTTTATTTATTCTTAAAATTTTAAAAGTGAAATGGTTCGTTTTCAAGATGCCGGATATCTTTTAGATCTACACAAAGCCCAAACATATATGATAAATTTTCAGGATCGAGCACATATATATCTTGGTGTTTTCAGAAACAAACACCTGTGGCCCATCTCTTCCAATTATGCGGAGCTTATCACACTCCATAGAGCACGTAGAGAGTGTGTATGGATGTTATGGTTTTGGTGACATTCAACAATAAGAAGAGCTAAACCGGAGCTGGTTCAATTAGCGTCTTGGTACAAGGTTATAAGAAGGTGATAACCGGGATGGTTATTGGAATCGGCTTATGACATAAGTGTACCGGTC
This sequence comes from Brassica rapa, assembly GCF_000309985.2. Taxonomy (NCBI): domain Eukaryota; kingdom Viridiplantae; phylum Streptophyta; class Magnoliopsida; order Brassicales; family Brassicaceae; genus Brassica; species Brassica rapa. The sequence continues at coordinate 8,051,155 of NC_024798.2, read as the reverse complement.
TTCTTTATATATAGAAGAAGAAAGGTGATGTCAATCTATTGAGAGTCAGCTGATTTGAGCTGAGAGAGAAAGGTTGTTACAGAATCAGAGAGAGAAAGAAGATCGTTTCTTGAGTGTGCTGTACTTGTATCATCTCTTGATCATCTTCTTTGTAAAGACTCTTGGAGTGATTAGTGAAACCTTTTGCTTGTGCCGTCAAGCCCCAGATGTAAAGGATCCACATTGGATCCCGAACTGGGTTACCAAATTCTCTGTGTCTTTCTTTACGTTTTCTTTAGAGTTCTTATTCTATCGAACGAGTGAGAGAGAGTTGTGAGAGTTAGCGATCGGGAAGAAGCATAACAGAGAGCTAGAACTTGCGATCTGTGGAGTTCGTTAGGAGATTCGATTCATCACAAAGATAAGATCAATAAACCAATACATATGTTCTTTTTTAAAACATAAAATATTAAATTTCATTTAAAAGAAAATACTCTTGTTTACGGCATGAGCTACTTTGTTTATGACTTAGTTCCTAACAATGAACTTTGGTAAACAATCTATGTTCTATGTTCCCACAAAACCAATCCAACTTTGATAAGTGGTCTCTGTCCTTTTGTCGATTCGTAGAGTAGCTATTTTGTTCTTGACCTGCCTGTCGATCAGCCGAAATAGAGTATCTGCTGAACGAGAAAGGTAACCATGCTTCCTACCGTTGCACTCTCTCCGAATGGTGTAGACAGCAGCCTGAAACACGTAGCAAAGAAGGAATCTGTGAACTAGTGAGATTCTTCCATGCATGAGATGGTACATAATGTCCTCCCATTCGGTGGTATAGAGGTTCCCTAAGAGATTTTGCGCCAGCTTCTTCCACAAGGTGGAAGAGTAAGAACACGCAAAGAAAACATGACTTCGCGTTTCCAGGTGTTGGTGGCAGAGTATACAACTTCCATCAATTCCAGTGCTCCACATAGCCATTCCATTTCCCGTAGACAATACATAATCAGCAATTCTATATGAAGATAATGCGGCATGCGTTGCTCAAACGAAAAAAATATCAAAAGCGATAGAACTAAACATATACATCCGAAGTTCTTTTTATACACTCAAAAGCTCAAAAAGAATAAAGAGATTGAGGTAAGATACGTCCAATTATGTGAAAATACAGTTAACGTCTTCACGAAATCACTTTCTACTCTGGTATTCATAACATTGGGATGCATCATAAGAAAATCGATGTTTTGTATCTCGCACCATAACTTCTCTTATACTTCCTTATAATAATCGTTCTTTAATAATTTACTAGATCTCGATCTGCGCAACCGCGCAGATTTTTGTTTCAATTATTTTTATATAATTTTTTTTCAATTCTAAATTGGTATATATTATAATATATATGTGTATATCAATTTTTAAAACATAATAAGTTTACAGTATATTTTTTCATTGAATAGATTTTTTCAAACTTTCACATGTATTTGTATCTTTTTCTATATATATATTTGGATTATTATTTCATTATTAAAATCGTAACTATATCTATAAAGATTAGTAAGATATTGTTTTATTGTCATATTCAAAGATATTGTAATATTTCACAAATTTAGAAAGTTTAAGAAAAATTAAACTTTTCGCTTCATAGATTTATATTATCGAGTAAATAATTAAACGTTTAGTTTTTGTTTAATTTTTAAAATAAACTATATAGTTTTAATTTGTTTTCATTGGTTTAATGTAGTAAATATTAATCATTGTTAGATAATATGATTTTTGTTATTTAAAAAATAATTTTTATAATTTTAAAAGTTAACATCGACAAATATTGAAATAATTAACATATGAAGGTATATTATTACAACATTAAACTATATCTATTTAATTTATACTATCCATAAATTCAATGGGTTTAAATCTAATTATTAATAACCCAATAAAAATTTCTGGTAGAACTAAATTTAAATGATAAGATTAGAGATTAAATGTAACATAACTTTATAGGAATATGTACATTATGTCCATTTTTTCAAAAAATCACATATGAATTAAAGTCGTGATTTCTGTTTTAATATATAAGATGTTACGTGAGTGTTATTTTAATTTTGTGGATATAAAATTTTATCATTATTTAAATATGGGGATATAATAAAATTGGAAGTGTTTAAATAGAGCTGCTTTTGACCATATTTTCAACGCGGATCTAGCAAAATAAGCTCGAACAAAAACAAAAATTGAATTATTTTGATAATATAAAGTATTGTATATCCTTAAAAGTTAAAACAAATTATGGGAGTATTTGGTGTTTCATTCATCAATGGATGGAGAAAAATGTTATAATAAATAAATAAATAAAAAATAAGAAAGCTAACATTTATGACATGTCTATCTCTCTCTCTTTAAAACTATAGTATAATTGATTGTCCTTTTCAGCGAATCCAAGTAATAAGAAAATAAAATAGAAAAACAAATAGTAGTTAATCAACGGTCAAGATCTGGAGAGCATAATCCAACGATGAAAAGAGGTCACTCAGGTACTGACACCACCTCTCATAATTCTCGTTAGTAGGACCCTCTCTCTCTTCCTCTTTCTTCTCCACTGTGCTCATGTTCGAACCGGGTCGGGTCGGGTCGGGTCCCTTATAAGAAGAAGAGGAAAACCACTCACTTTCACCCCCACGCACTCTTCTTTCTCTCTCTCTGACACATATTTCTCTCTCTCTCTCTTCTGTTGTGAAAGCCAAAGTGTCTCTCCTCAGACAGTGATGGTACTGCTTCGAGGGATTTAGTCTAATGCCCACCAGAAGCTAAGTGGTAGAAGAGGTTCTTCTTCTTTCATTCTCCACAAAGATCTCGCGAGAGAAGGGGTCTTTTAGCTACCTTTTGGGCTCGTCTAGTGTGCTCCGTGTAGTATTCAAGCTCTGAAGATGATAAGCAACATACTCTGGTTTTAAGAATAAAAATGGGGTTTATTCAGTTTCCTGGGTTCTTGGGGTTTATTGTAACGGCCCGGTTCCTGGCCCATAAAAATTTCCCAAAGAATATGGGCTTCTCTACGGCCCATTTAGCAAAACCCTAGGGCTTCCCCTTCCCTTTACTATAAAAAGAGATGCAGTCTCCCTTTTCGCCTCATCACAAATCTGAAGCGAAGCTCTGCAGAGAATTCCCGGAGGTCGAAAACCCTAGCCGTCGAGCTCTCTCTCCTTCTCTCCTGCGCCGTCTCTCTCTCTCCTCTCTCTCTCCCGCGCGTCGCTCTCTCTCTCTCCCGCGCGTCGCTCTCTCTCTCTCTCCTCGCCGTCGCACGCTCTCTCTCTCTCTCCCTCTCGCCGGCGCCGTGAAGTGGTGGTGCTGACCAGATCTCAACCTTCTCAAATCCTCGTTTCCAGATCCAGATCCAGATCTAAGACTAAGGTGGAGTGTTTCGAACCCAACCTTCTTTCATGGTTCTGTATACTCCTTTATGTTGGAGTTAGGCTTGATTAGACCCTGATTGGGAGTTAGGTTGATAGGACATGGTATTGCTAGGATGATAGATGAATGAATCATGATGCATAAGAACCCTCATACTGATAAATGGGACTTGATGAACTGAATTGAATTGTCGTGGTAATGATTGATTGGTAGTTGATACTTGTATGTTTGGTTGTGTTGTCCCATGTGTTGTTGTGATTGAAGTTAGGATGCTAGAGAGGAACAAATGCTAGGATGATAGATGAGCAATGATTATAAACGTTATTGAAGTAGAACTTGAATGCGATGTGTATTGTGTGTGACACCGATAACGGGTGGCGTCTAGTGATTTAGTCCAAGTTCAAGTATGAATGAAAAGGGAAAGTAATTGGGAATGGGGAGGATTAAGTGAAAACGATAAGGAAGTGAAATGATAAGTAAAAGTATGAAAGAAGGATGTTAAGGTTAAGCATGGGTGGGAAAGCATATAGAGAGTCTAAGGTTTGTAGGTGGGGTAAGTGGTCCAAGCTAGGTATCCATAGGAGATGTGGCGAATCCACATGAATATGGAAGCACCCATAGGAGATGTGGCGAATCCACATGAATATGGGGTAGAAGCCTAGTGGGGGGCTACCCACTGAGGAAAAGAGGAAAAGAGGAAAAGAGGAAAAGATGAAAAGTTGAAAAGGATGTGCATTGTAGGGTTTTAGCTCATGGTCGGGTAACGGGGAGTTAAAGGTGTCATAGGGTCGGGTCGGACGGACAAGAGGAGTCGGTTAAGTCTAGGGTTTGACGCGTGTGGCAATGAGTGAGATCATTGTATTGATTGATCGCTAGGTTGTTAGAAATGAATGGAAGTGATTGTGGAAATTGCAGATAACATTAGGAAATGATGAAAATGCATTAACTGATTGTAGTGGCTAGTCAGTCCTAGTTCCCGCATGGAGTAGTATAGAGTGTCATGCGGGCAGGCTGGTCTAGAACCACTTCACTGAGTAACTTGTTGCTCACCCCTCCATTTCCATTTTTCCTGTGCGCAGGACTGTAAGTAGAAGTATATGGATGTGGGTATGACGGTATTTCAAAGAAGGTTATGCGCTCGTCTCTCGGGACCAGTAACGGGACACGTAGGGTTGTCTAGATGAGTAGACACGTGTCCATAACGCCCCTTCGATAACCCCGGTCGGACTCCGGGGAATCGGGCTGTTACAATTGGTATCAGAGCGGGTTAAGATCCCTTAGTTCTGTCCTAAGGGATCGGCATTTCCGACGTTTAAAAAAAAAAAAAAAAAAAAAAAAAAAAAAAAAAATATTTTTATATATTTCGTTTTCGGAAAAAAAAAAAAAAAAAAAAAAAAAAAAAAAAAAAAAAATTTTGCAATATTACTAAGTATTTTCGGATTGTGAAAGAATTAATTGAAAATCCCACTATACCCATACTTCTATTATGGTTCTGATTGAAATTTTATTGCAGGATGTTTTCGCTTGACCATTACGAGTGGAGGATGCCGCGTATGCACTACGGACGGAGGAACACCAGGGAGTATGCCCAAAGGCGTCACTATGACAGGGAGGGTAACTTGGTGCTACCCATGTTTCCGGATCCTGAAGAACAGTACAGGGAGTTCCCATTCAGGTACCCGCACGAGCAGACTGTGAGGCATAAGGTGTTGATGCCTCATTTCCAGAGGATGGCTATGGAGACACGCCTACTGCAGGGCAATGCGAGGTTCCAGCTTGCAACCGAAGAGGGACCCCCGAGGAAGCGTGGCCGTCCCTGCAAGACGCCAAGTGCAGCAGGGGGAACCCCAAGGGCGTTCACCGGGAAGTGCCAGTGTGGAGTGCTGAGCAAGAATGCTCAGGAGGACCGATCAGTCGCTGGATACACGGAGGACTTCATCAACCAAGCCAAGCTGTGCAAACCGAAGAATGCAGAGACGTGGTGCATATGGTATAAGAACGGGCTACGCCAGGAGCTCCAGGCGCAGCTGAGGGGTGTTTTGGAGCCCTTGGAGTTCGCGTTAGTGAGGCGGATGGCAGGTTTCGCCATGGAGGCAGAAGAGAAGATTGCAGCCGATAAGGCCGCTCTCTCGAGCATGGAAGGAGGAAACCCGGGTGGGGACGTCGATGGCCATGAGGTGCCGGTAGGGACACCCGCTAAGGGAAAGCGGGGGCGTCCGCGAAAACCACCTGCAGTAACATGTGATTGTGACGTACTGGTCCAGATGGTTCAGAAGCCACGCAAGGTGAGAGATTACCTGGAGGAGTTCTTGGATACGGCCAAGATGTGTCAACCGAAGCCAGCTGAGGAGTGGTGTCATCTGTTTAGGGCCGGGCTACGTGGGGATATTCGTGAAGAACTCGTGGGAGTCCTGGAGCCTCTGGAATTTGCACTGGTGAGAAGGATGGCTAACCAAGCACTGCATGCGGAGGAGTGGTTGGCGGGAAAGGAGGCGGAGGCCGAGGAGGACCGCGTCGCAGAGGGCGATGAAGACCTGGGATCCGAGTCCCGCTGCCCCTCGCCATGTCAATGTGGCTAGACGAGATCCTAGAGACGATTCGTAGGAGTAGGACACGTGTTTCGCTATTGGTTTTATTTCATTTTATTGGTTATTGGAGTTGGTGTTCCTTCCCTTATTTACGGCATTCTGTATTGTGCAGATGTGCTGGGTTTTCTTTTACAAACTATTGTAGTCCTACTCCTTTTATTATTTATGACATTCCTTCGTTGGTTTTAAAGATCCCAGTAGAGTTATCGTGTCATGTATGCCTCCCTTGATTGTTGTGTGAATGTGTGAATCCATTTTGGTAACGAACGATTGGTCTGAAAGATGTGGGCTTTGGAATTCGGGGACGAATTCCGATTAACGGGGGAGGATTGTAACGGCCCGGTTCCTGGCCCATAAAAATTTCCCAAAGAATATGGGCTTCTCTACGGCCCATTTAGCAAAACCCTAGGGCTTCCCCTTCCCTTTACTATAAAAAGAGATGCAGTCTCCCTTTTCGCCTCATCACAAATCTGAAGCGAAGCTCTGCAGAGAATTCCCGGAGGTCGAAAACCCTAGCCGTCGAGCTCTCTCTCCTTCTCTCCTGCGCCGTCTCTCTCTCTCCTCTCTCTCTCCCGCGCGTCGCTCTCTCTCTCTCCCGCGCGTCGCTCTCTCTCTCTCTCCTCGCCGTCGCACGCTCTCTCTCTCTCTCCCTCTCGCCGGCGCCGTGAAGTGGTGGTGCTGACCAGATCTCAACCTTCTCAAATCCTCGTTTCCAGATCCAGATCCAGATCTAAGACTAAGGTGGAGTGTTTCGAACCCAACCTTCTTTCATGGTTCTGTATACTCCTTTATGTTGGAGTTAGGCTTGATTAGACCCTGATTGGGAGTTAGGTTGATAGGACATGGTATTGCTAGGATGATAGATGAATGAATCATGATGCATAAGAACCCTCATACTGATAAATGGGACTTGATGAACTGAATTGAATTGTCGTGGTAATGATTGATTGGTAGTTGATACTTGTATGTTTGGTTGTGTTGTCCCATGTGTTGTTGTGATTGAAGTTAGGATGCTAGAGAGGAACAAATGCTAGGATGATAGATGAGCAATGATTATAAACGTTATTGAAGTAGAACTTGAATGCGATGTGTATTGTGTGTGACACCGATAACGGGTGGCGTCTAGTGATTTAGTCCAAGTTCAAGTATGAATGAAAAGGGAAAGTAATTGGGAATGGGGAGGATTAAGTGAAAACGATAAGGAAGTGAAATGATAAGTAAAAGTATGAAAGAAGGATGTTAAGGTTAAGCATGGGTGGGAAAGCATATAGAGAGTCTAAGGTTTGTAGGTGGGGTAAGTGGTCCAAGCTAGGTATCCATAGGAGATGTGGCGAATCCACATGAATATGGAAGCACCCATAGGAGATGTGGCGAATCCACATGAATATGGGGTAGAAGCCTAGTGGGGGGCTACCCACTGAGGAAAAGAGGAAAAGAGGAAAAGAGGAAAAGATGAAAAGTTGAAAAGGATGTGCATTGTAGGGTTTTAGCTCATGGTCGGGTAACGGGGAGTTAAAGGTGTCATAGGGTCGGGTCGGACGGACAAGAGGAGTCGGTTAAGTCTAGGGTTTGACGCGTGTGGCAATGAGTGAGATCATTGTATTGATTGATCGCTAGGTTGTTAGAAATGAATGGAAGTGATTGTGGAAATTGCAGATAACATTAGGAAATGATGAAAATGCATTAACTGATTGTAGTGGCTAGTCAGTCCTAGTTCCCGCATGGAGTAGTATAGAGTGTCATGCGGGCAGGCTGGTCTAGAACCACTTCACTGAGTAACTTGTTGCTCACCCCTCCATTTCCATTTTTCCTGTGCGCAGGACTGTAAGTAGAAGTATATGGATGTGGGTATGACGGTATTTCAAAGAAGGTTATGCGCTCGTCTCTCGGGACCAGTAACGGGACACGTAGGGTTGTCTAGATGAGTAGACACGTGTCCATAACGCCCCTTCGATAACCCCGGTCGGACTCCGGGGAATCGGGCTGTTACATTTATGGTAATAAGAAGCTTTGTCTAAAAGTCTTAATGGTTGTGGGGGAAGAACAAAGGAGATGGAGAAAGACGAGTTTGTGCTTCTTCTTGAACTGAAGAGTTATAGCTGCTATAGTAGCTGGAAGTGAAAGAAATTAGATTTTGTACGGAAGACAAAATTAGGGTTTTTATTTTATTTTTACCAATTTCAAAAGTTAGCAGTACCTTTTTGTATCTTGAATATTCTCGACGATGAAGCTGTCAACATCTGGATTGGTTCAACAAAGTCATGAAGGTTTTGTTTCAACTTCAGTCTCTGATTTTTTCATCCTTTTTTTGTTTTCTGGACATGTTTCTTAGTTCTTGTGTGTGTGTGTGTCTTAATAGGAGAGAAATGTCTGAACTCTGAGCTATGGCATGCTTGTGCTGGACCACTGGTATCTCTTCCATCATCTGGAAGCCGCGTTGTCTACTTTCCACAGGGTCACAGCGAACAGGTTCTTAGACTTTTTTTTTTTTTTTGGGTTTAAAGATTTGTTTGTGAGTGTTGTTGGTTGCAAAAGAAGATTAAAAGTATGGAGGAGCTTTGCTTTTCTTTACTTGTTTTATATTTTGGGGCATTTCCATTAAAATTGAAGTGTACTTGTAGGTAGCTGCTACAACTAATAAGGAAGTTGATGGTCACATACCCAATTACCCAAGCCTACCACCACAATTGATTTGCCAGCTCCATAACGTTACAATGCATGTGCGTAGTTAATTAGTTCCCTGTCCCTTTCCACCTTCAATTTTTTTACATTTTTCTTTTATAAAGTGTGCTTTGTAAGTATGGGGTTTCGTTTTTCTACTTTTTTTCAGGCAGATGTGGAGACGGATGAAGTCTATGCTCAAATGACACTTCAACCATTGACACCGGTATGGTTTTATAACCTAGAGTTGCTGTTTTTTTTTTCCAATTTACAAGTTAAAACGTTAGAGTTGGGTGTTTTGGTGGTGTATATAGGAGGAGCAGAAGGAAACATTTGTACCGATAGAGTTGGGGATACCGAGCAAGCAACCTAGCAATTACTTCTGTAAGACTCTTACAGCTAGTGATACTAGTACTCATGGAGGGTTTTCTGTTCCTAGACGCGCTGCTGAGAAAGTTTTTCCTCCACTGGTAGTGTAACACTTCTTTTTTCTTTTCTTTAGCTTAACCTGCGGAATAATTGTGAATAATATATTGATTCCCCTGTTGCAGGATTACTCACTGCAGCCACCAGCGCAAGAACTGCTCGCAAGAGATCTCCATGATGTTGAATGGAAATTTAGGCACATCTTTCGTGGTAGGTTGTTTCACATTAACTAGGATTATCGTTTTGTTATGTTCTGAAGTAGCAATGTGCTTGTTTGGTGAAGTTGGAGACACTAGAGCTGCTCTATGTTCTTATAATGGACTTGAATCCTTATTCTGTTTTTATTAACCATGCAGGACAACCCAAACGGCATCTCCTAACTACTGGGTGGAGTGTATTTGTTAGTGCTAAGCGACTAGTAGCTGGAGATTCTGTCATTTTCATCAGGTTTTATTTTCTTTCCTTGGTGCATTCATTCACTTTCTGGATTATAATCATTTATTATTATTATCTTTAAACCCTATTTACTTCAGGAATGAAAAGAATCAACTCTTTTTGGGGATTCGTAGAGCGACTCGTCCACAGACGATTGTACCATCATCTGTTTTATCTAGTGATAGCATGCATATTGGACTCCTGGCTGCTGCTGCACATGCTTCTGCAACCAACAGTTGTTTTACTGTTTTCTTTCATCCAAGGTTCTTCTTCTACTTCCATCCCATACTCTTCTCTCCCATACCATACTGATTTTTCTCTGCTTGTGGTTGCAGGGCTAGCCAATCTGAGTTTGTGATACAACTTTCCAAGTACATCAAAGCCGTTTTTCACACCCGTATCTCAGTTGGGATGCGCTTCCGCATGCTCTTCGAGACCGAAGAGTCCAGTGTCCGCAGGTGATGATGATGATCTTCAAAACTGTGAAAACTATTGTCATTACTTTTAACATGTAGTTCTGACAGACAACACCTTGCAGGTACATGGGTACTATAACTGGTATCAGTGATCTGGATTCTGTTCGTTGGCCCAACTCTCATTGGCGATCTGTGAAGGTAGGCATCATCAAAAGCCACGTGACTTCGTTTTATGAAACACTGATGATGATTTACTCCCAATACATTTATTGGTGTAGGTTGGTTGGGATGAATCGACCGCAGGGGAGAGACAGCCAAGGGTTTCTCTATGGGAGATTGAGCCTCTTACTACCTTCCCCATGTATCCTTCTCTGTTTCCTCTCAGGCTCAAACGTCCTTGGCATGCTGGCACTTCATCCTTACATGGTATCCATCCACCATTTGTCTCTTCTCCTAAACTTTTAGTAGCTATTAACTTGAAATCACTATTGGTGTTTACAGATGGAAGGGGTGAATTAGGAAGTGGGCTACCATGGCTGAGGGGAGGTGGTGGAGGAGAGCAGCAAGGTTTACTTCCTCTAAATTATCCATCTGTTGGTTTGTTTCCATGGATGCAACAAAGGCTGGATCTCGCTCAACTCGGGACTGATAATAATCAGCAATACCAAGCAATGCTGGCCGCTGGATTACAGAACATGGGCGGTGGAGATCCTCTCAGACAACAGTTTGTCCAGTTGCAAGAGCCTCCTCCTCACCACCAGTATCTTCAACAATCAGCTTCCCACAATTCTGATTTGATGCTTCAACAGCAGCAGCAGCAACAGCATCTGATGCATGCTCAAACTCAGATTATGAGTGAGAATCTTCCTCAGCGACAAGAAGTTAGTAAGCAGCAACCAGGTGGTGGTGGTGGGCAGCAATCGGTGGACCAAAATGCATATCTTAATGCTCTTAAAATGCAAAACGGTCAACTTCAACAGTGGCAGCAGCACTCGGATATGCCTTCTCCTTCTTTCATGAAAGCAGATTTTACTGACAAATTCCCAACAACAGCTACTCCGATGCAACAAAACTCTGCCTCTCCTGGGTCTGGACATGGCAGCAATCTTTTGAACTTCTCTATAACCGGTCAGTCTGTACTGCCTGAGCAGTTAATGGGAGAGGGCTGGTCACCAAAAGCATCCAACACTTTTTCTGAACCGTTGTCACTTCCACCACAAGCGTACGCTGGGAAAAGCCTTGCTCTAGAACCTGCAAGTGCCAACGTGAATCCTTCTGTATTCGGTGTTGATCCTGGCTCTGGACTATTCCTCCCAAGCACGGTTCCTCGTTTTGCTTCTTCTTCATCAGGAGGAGATGCGGAAGCTTACCCAATGTCACTAGGGGATTCAGGGTTTGAGAATTCCTTATACAACAGCTGCATGCAAGACACAACTCATGAGTTGTTGCATGGAGTTGGACAGATTAGCCCCTCCAACCAAACCAAGAACTTTGTAAAGGTTGGGCTGCTGGGTTTTGGTTCTTTCTCCACTGGTCTCAGTAATAATACTGATGTTTGTTCTTACAAAAAAAAAAAAAAAAAATGCAGGTTTATAAATCAGGTTCGGTAGGGCGATCACTAGACATCTCCCGATTCAGCAGCTATCATGAGCTGCGAGAAGAGTTAGGGAAGATGTTTGCTATCGAAGGGTTGTTGGAAGACCCCCTTAGATCAGGCTGGCAGCTTGTATTCGTTGACAAGGAAAATGATATTCTTCTCCTTGGCGATGACCCCTGGGAGTATGTTCAAAAAACTACTCTCTTCTTCTTCTTACAGTTATTATTAAGATACTTTTTTTGTGAACTAGCCATGTGTGGAAATGTGGTGCAGGTCATTTGTGAGTAACGTTTGGTACATAAAGATACTATCGCCGGAAGATGTGCAGGAAATGGGGGATCATGGTGAAGGCAGTGGCGGGTCTCTCCCGCAAAACCCGACCCAGCTCTAAAACCTGCGACGTTTGAAGTCGCTTCATTCCACTGATCTTTATATGTTGTCATTCGTCGCATCTCTCTCTCTCTCCTTTTGACGTTGGTAGAAAGAAACATAATCAATCATATCTGTGAGTATGGGTCCTGAAACTTGAGGGCGTACTTTGTCTTGGCTTTGTATTAGACACTCTGGTCACAAACATAAGAACCTTTCTAGGCTCTCTACTTTTCTAGTATCATTGGTTCTATTTGGGACGTTGAAGATTCCTCTCCTATTTTAGTTCTGGAAAACATTTTTAGACATTAATTTCTGGTTAAGCCGGAGTTTTGGTCAATACCGTTAAATTCAAAATTGCACAAAAATCTAGAAACTAATCGGTCATCTAAAACCTTTTCAAAAAACTCCTTAAATGCTAGTATCATGTAATTTGTATCAGTATAACTATAAATGGTTCATATATTTTTATTCAAATAAATAATTTCTTGGATTGATATATGAATCGCTATATATAGAAATAAAGTATTTGGGAAATTAAATTCAACTATATGAGTCCATAACATTGATTACATTCTTCATTGGAAAAATCACTGTACATGGAGAGCCCCATATAGAAATAAAGTATTTGGGAAATTAAATTCAACTATATGAGTCCATACATTGATTACATTCTTCATTGGAAAAATCTCTGTACATGGAGAGCACTATGACTCAGTAACTACATGAACCGGAAAAACAAAATATAAACTATATAAACACACACAGAGATGATGTAGACTGTAAGCGGAGCTAGTTCGTCCTCCAGGCAATTCATTCTTGCTCAAGCTTCTACATACATTTTATGTGGTTTCACTGCTGCTACTACCTAATAAGTTTTGGTAGTGAAATTGGTGCAATAACCGAAAGAATATATCTAACATGTAAACTGGAAAAAATGAAAATTGATTAAAAAGGATAATGAGTCGAAGAGAACCATCAATTGGACACAAAACAATTTTTTGATACCACATTAGTGAAAATATTAATCCTAATGAAAGGAAACTTTGGATGAAAATTTGGTATTACACTTATGGTAATACACAGTCTAGGGAATGACCAAAGAAACTAGGGCAGCGAATTTAAATCATTATCCGTTGTCCCCGTCTCGTTTGATCCACTGTGGAACGGGTGCTGATCGAGTGGTTTTGAAAATTGATTTATGGGTAGGGATTAAGTGTTTTTAACGTAGGACGGATGCGGATCAATCAAATTTCAGCCGCAGATATTCACCAACACATAATTCTTTTTAAAAATATATTTTTCTTAAAACTATTTTCGTAAAAATATATATGAATATTATAATATTTATATAATTAAAATTATAAATATATTATTTAAAAATAATTAATATATAGTTAAAATAATTATTTTTAATATAATTAATATTATCTACGGATCTAGCAGTTACCGGCAGATTTTAGCAGGACGGATGCGAGTATAAGATTTTTTATTTGCAGATCATACGGATCAGACTTTTGAATCATAAAAATGATTCGATCCACAGTGGAGCGCGGCGGACCGGAGCGAATTGATCCGCAAACCTAACTATAAAAGAACCAAACATAATCAAACTGAACCGAACCAACTAAAGATAAATCAACTCAACTCAATCCATACTTTATGCATAACTCAATCGGTTGAAGTTTAACTCAACCTGAATGATTCAGTGCGATTAAAGCCAAACCAAAAAAACAATAAACCAATGTATTTATTTTTAAGTAAAAGCCATGTTTATCTATATTTTTTAAAAATAATTTTCACATTTTTAAAAAATTAATATCCTAAAGTATAATATTATATATATTCTTTATTTCTAACCCTGATGTTTTATAAGACAAAAAAAAACTCAATGGTTCATATTCTTAGCTCTTATAAGTTGTAACTAAGTTGAATAGTTTGATTTTGATTAATGGATTTTTAGCTAGAATAAATTTCATACAACGAGACTTTCATATTCTAGTTTTTTACTAAGTTAACTAGGTGTTTTGCCCGCGATGTGGGCTTAAACATTTTCATAATTTTGAAAAGTTCTTTGTACACTATATTCATCATACTAAAATAAATCATAAAATAACTTAATATTATATTTTTAGTTATATAATTAATTTTTTTATTTGATTAATATTTAACTATATAATTTATGTTTTAACTTTTTACTAAAATACTTTTTCAGATAACAATACAATATATATATAGAAATTATCTTCTTTTTTTTTAATTTTATTTTTATATTTTGGATAATTCAATATTCTATTTTAATTATATAATTAAAATTTTTATTTGATTAATATTTAGTTATATAATTTATGTTTTTAACTTTTTATATATAATTCATATTTTTAACTTTTTACTAAAAGACATTTTCAGATAACAATACAATATATACAAAAATTATCTCTTTTTATGATTATATTTTCAGATTTTGGTAATTCTTACTATTTAATTATACATTTTATTCATTAAGGGTATAAACAATATTAACCGCTATAACTTTTAACGTGAGAGCTCCGTTGCAAAAATTTACTTCGCAAATAATAGTATAAATTATTTTTAACAACTAATACAAAATCACTATATAACCAAACCGAATTAAACCAAATTAAACTAAACCAAAATTAGTTTGGGGAGATTGATTGGAGTTTAATCAAACATAAACTAACCAAACAAACCAAACCAAACCCAAAATTAAACAAAAATTCCCACACTGCCTCTTATGTTTTTGGTTTATATCAAATCACCATAGTTATTTGCTTATCTCCTAACCAAGCAATGTTATTTAAAAAAAAAAAAGAAATGTGTTGTTTGTTCAGTATTGTCTTTTGTAGAACAATTGTCACTGAATAACATTGTTATTTAATTACCATGGAAATCTTCCCAATATTCTTTTTCATAGGTGTTCAAAAAAAAAAGATTCTTTTTCATAATCGGACAAAAAAAACACATAACATGCATTTAGCCGTTAGAAATTTAAATTTACATAATTAAATAAAGATTGTTTTGAAATATTAATAAAACTAGTTGATGTCCCGCACCTTGTGCGGATTAATATATTTAAAATTTTTTAATTCTAACTTTTATCTTTATAAAATATAAATAATTCAATTAGATAAAAAATTAAATTATTATAAAATATAAAATTTTAATATTCATATTGGTAATCAATGTATTAAATTATTCTCTTTTGTTTCATATTTTTATTTATAAGATGTAGATTTTAAATCAAAATCTTTCTATAGTAATAATTAAATTACGAAATTTGTATTGAAATTAACATATATTGTATTTTAACTGAAAATAAATCATGTGGTACTGAAAGGATGATAAAAATCACAAATATAAAAGATTAACAAAATAAAAATAGCTTAGAAGTGTTCAATCCGGTAAAACCAAACTATTTAAAACCAAACCAAACCGAAATAGAGAAAATAATTTGGATTTAGTTCTACCGAATAAACCAAATGGATGTTATTTTAAGAAAGTGCAGTATATGAATATGGTTCAATATATTAAGCAATCAAACTGAATAAACCAATGAAACCGATTAATTCAGATATATTAGTATACTTATATATAATTTTTTTTAATAATCTGTATTTGATCAATAATTCCAATAAAAATCAGAGAAACTGACTATAATATTAGTCATTAAAATTATAAAATTAATATAAGATAAAAGTAATGATGATATTATCGCTAGATAATATCTATTCATAATAATTATATATTAAATATACATTTAAAAATAATAATTGTATATATATCATTTGAATAGTTAAATATTTATTAATTATATTAAATATCATGATAAATATATAAATATCAAAATAAAAATTTAAATAATAATATTAATTAAATTAATGACGTATCCTAAGATTATGGAAAAGATACAAGTAAATAAATTAACTAAAATCTTGGAGAATATGACAAATTAGCAAAATATCCTAAAATTATGGAAAAAATGACAAATAAGCAAATTAACTAAAATCATGGAGAAGATGACAAATCAGCAAATTCACTTCTCAAATAATAGTATAGATGACTTTCCTTTGGACAAAAGTTCAAAAGACAAAGCGGGGAAAATACCCTTATCGTCGATTCCTCTCCATCTCTCTCGTACACGTATAACGGCTCTCTTTGTGCTAACTGTTGGAAATTTCAAATATCACTTCTTTGATCAAAAAAGTATTTTTCAATTAACCCCAAAATTTCCAGTGTTTTCAATCTAGTCCAGAGATTGGGTATAGTAACTTAGCTTAAATTCGTTTAACTTAAATCTACGTATGAATATATAAATAAAAATATTTATTTATGTATATCTTCAAACAATTAAAAACTTATATCAATATATCTCATAGTTTTAAAATACCCAGCTTAATAAATTTTTAATGTTTTCCTTAATTATATTATGAGAGATGATGCTCTCAAGAGTCATAAGAGCGATTTTGTGTTTGGGGAGCTAAATGTGAAATTAGAAAGTAAGTAGCCAGCCATATAAGGATATAAATAAAGTAAAGCGACCTGCCACTAAAAGCATTTTAAAACGTTTTTCTTCTCCTCAGAATTTGAAGTTTTGAATTTGGTTTCTGTCTTCTCTCTCATCAATTCAATTTCTCACACTCTCTCTCTCAAATGGGTTGCTGCCTCAGCAAGAAGACTTCTCCATCATCGTCTTCCCCGAGTGGAGTATCCCCAGATCCGAACAAATCGGCCATTGATAAACCTCAGCAACCAGAGACTGAAGCACAGGCGAAGAAGCTCGAAGTAGAAGAATCAAAACCCAAGAACGAAGCAGAAAACATCAACCCGAGGAAAGAAGTGTTCGTGATCAAACATCGGAGGAGCCATGAGCGATCCAAGACGACGACGACGACAGATCCGGAGGATTCAGCTGCTTCCGAGGAGAAATCAACCGGCACTACGAATCAGACTCCAGCCGACGTAGATGCTATACTGATTCAATGCGGGAGGCTAAGCCGGAGCAACTCAGCCGCGGCGAAAACCAGGAGGTACTCCGGATCCAAGAGGAGCTTCGATTTCGACAAGAACGAGCGGAGCCGCGACGGTGACGCCGACGAAGCTGATGCGGAAGACGGAGGAGAGGAAGAAGCCGAGCGGCGGATTCATCGGCAGCGCCAACGCGGCGGCGGAGAGTCGCCTCGGGAGCGGCGGAGACGGACTCCGAGCAGAGAAAGGGAAGACTCGAAGAGCTACCGATCGGGAAGTAGGGAGAGGGGAAGCGGAAGCAGACGAGTTAGCAGATCTCCGGGAAGAAGATCGGAGACGAACCCTAACCCTAATTCGTGCGCCGGCAGTGGCAGTTCTGTAAATTCGAGTAACAACAATAGACCTGCCAAGTTCGTCTCCGTTCCCGCAACGGATAAAGACAAGAGCAACCACAACGCCGCAGAGGCTTCTATCAAACGGGTTGCTGTCAAGAGACACGTGGCGTCTCCGAGGTCACAGTCGCCGGCAAGAGCTCAGTCTCCGCAAAGAAGCAACGCTCAGCCTTCCCCGTCGAAGCTCAGGAGGAAAACTGAACATTCTCCCTACAGGAGGAACCCTTTGGGAGAGATTGATCCCAACTCTTTGGCCTATCCACAACCTCATGGCAACAAGAAGATGATGAACAGAGACAATGAATCTGCCAATCTCGAGGGTCAGGTAATGAATCCAATCAAGAGTTCGGTATTGTTGGGATGAATGTTGTTGATGTTCAAGAAACAGATGTTTCACAATCAAGAACTTGGTATTATTGGAATGAATGTGTTTTTGTAATGTTTGTGTTTCAGAAGATGAATGCTAAAACGGGTACTCAAGCTCCAATCCGCAGAAGCGCAAGCCCGAGCCGAGTCATCAGAGAGCAGCAAGAGGCAGTGGAAGAGTGTAATATAGTGGTGTCAGGAACTGAAATCCCCAAGCCTCTGATTATGAGCAGGAGCAGATCATTGAGGAAGTCACGTGATTTCGATTTCAGTCCCGAAGCATTGCTCTCAAACAACATCGACAACAACAACAATGCACCAGCATCTTACGCAGCTTTGCTTCTAGAAGACATTCAAAACTTCCATCAGAAGAGTGTCAATGTCAATGCCATCAGCTCATCTATGTCCAAAGCCTGCTCCATCGTTGAAGCAGTTTCAGACCTTAACTCCACTACGAATAAACACCAAAGAAGCGAGCTCAACAGTTTCACATCAGCAGCAGCAGCAGCAGCGAAGAAAGCGGATCTAATGGAGCCAAGCTTTGAGAAGTACGTGACTGTTAAGAGAGGTGCTTCTTCCTTGGAGGACATGGAGGAGCAAGAATCTTCCGGAAGCAACAGTATCACGGGAAGTAGCTGTGTGGTGCAACGTAAGGGATACTCAACTTCTTCTTCTTGGGAACCGAACTCAGCTGAATCGACGGATCGAGTGGGTGGGAGATCAAGCAACAAAGAACGTGATAGGAGTCCGTTTGGTGTGCAAGAGTTTGATCCGTTAAAGAAGAATGGTGTTGGAGCTGGAGGCAAAAGAGTGGCGACAACAACTCGTGTTGCGGTGTAATAGCGAATTCGTTTGTTTCTTGATTGGTGTTGTGTATCTACTCTTTTTTATATGGTTGCAGAGTAGCAAACACCTCTGTTTCGTTTCTTTTGCAACCATTTGGTCATTTTTCAATAATTTGGGTGTTTCTTCGATTCTGTCACGATCTGAATTTCAAGATTTATTTTTTTGTCTTTGTTCACACTAATTTCTGTATGAATTGGACAGAAAAGAAGCAGATTGTCTCAAAGGACCTGGTTAGGCTTTTTCTTGCATAACTACTACTACAGTACAACTACACGAAGAGCCTCTTCCCCTCCTGGATGAAGTCCCAACATCATCATCAGTGTTTCATAAAATGTTCAGATTCCTACGAAATGTGTGTGAAAGAAAGAGATGGTGTATGAAAAGCTAGTAAACATATTCCATAAGTAGAATTTGAAACAAAAGGTTCTCTCTTACATCCTCGTAACGATTCCACAGATTATTAACGGTTATGTATGTGTCATCAGCTGATGCTGCTTCTAATTCGTTTTTCCCGTGCCATATATACGACAAAATATATATATTTTTCATCTTCTGCGAAAGAGAAGGACATTCAGGAAGGCTAGCAAAATCCAGAGAGACGAACAAATCATGCAGGAAGATAGATAGTGTTTGTAAAGAGATTCTTCTACCAGTGGTTTCAGCATTAAGTTCATAATATTTCATTTCAAGGTTCTTCAGAAGTTGCATAAGCATTGGTAACTCTGCATCAACCTCATCATGATGATCAGGCTCCTCAGAAACCAAACCTCCTAAACTTCGTTTCCACACACAGAAACCATTTGGTCTATAACATCACAGAAATCATGATCAGCCTCCTCAGGAAGCCTGCGCGATAGTTAGAAATTCACAGGAGGCAACCAAAACCAACCCGATCATCGAAAGCACCAGAGAGAAAGAGCCAAGAATCGTAAGCAGATGGGTGCGACAAGACCAATGATCAATGGCACTGACAAGTTATCATCATCATTACAAGACCCACTGGCGTATCTCTATCTCTTGTCTGTTGGTAGCGCAAAGCTTCTGATACAGATTGGGGTGATATGGGTGTCGGATTTTGTAGAAGCCTATTTAAAGAATAATTAAAATGATTTAACTATAAAAACTAAAATACATTTATTCGAGTTTGGCAAGAAAAAAAACGTTTTATATTTCTTTGAAACACCAATAAATATTACAATTAATTTGTCTTTTTTTTAAAACGAAATTAAATTTGTCTTAGATGGTACTCTTCCTCATTTTTCATAAATACATAATTGCTTTTAATAAGTTTAACTTGAAATCAGTTACAAAAAAAAAAAAAAAGTTTAAACTTGAATTGGAGATTAAGCAAACGGAAGAGTCTTCCTGAATTAAGTCGGAATCTTTCTTAAATTTGGAAAGAGTGAGTTCTTGACTTGTTGTACTGTAAAGCCAAATCTCACAGTACAATGGCAAATAACCTCAAGCACCCATTCGAAGATCCACCCTCTTCAAGCGCCGGTGAGGAAGAAATAGAGACTGAAGAAGAAGACCAGCAGCATCTGCATACCATCTTTTCTTCAGAAGAAGACGAACCCGAAGATCCTCCACCGAGATCTGTCTCTAAGAAGCGTCTCTCAACCAACGTGAGTAATTCAACGAATGTAGCCAAGAAAATTTATAGACAAGGTGGGAAGATGGGAACTACTAATAATAATACACCATCTTTTGCGAGAGTGTTTAGTGAGAAAGATGAGATTGTTTTGTTACAAGGTGTAATTGATTCCCAAGTGGAGAATCCATTAAAATATAAGCGCAGTTTCTACCAATCAATGAAGGGTTCTTTTAGCTTCGATGTTACCTTGGTTCAGTTCAAGGACAAGATCCGTAATCTGAAAAGAAAATATAAAGCCAAAGAGAAGAGCGGTGAACAAGCTGCTTCTGCTTCGAATCCGCATCAACAAAAGTGCTTTCAGTTATCAAAGGCTATCTGGGGAGCTGATGGGATAGCTTTTGAATCAAAGGAGAGTGAGAGGGGATTGACAAAGAAGCGTGACTTGGTCACTCCAGGTATGGGTAATAATAATGCTCAAGAAGATATGGAGAAGGCACCACTTGTTGAGAAAGAATCTACTGATTGGGATGATGAAAGTTCTTTCTTTCTTGGTATGGATTTTCTGAAAGAGAAATGGACCAAGTTGCCTGCTGAGAGTAAGAAGGGAACCCAAGAGAAGATGAAGAAGTTGCATGCCAATGAACTTGAATGTCAAAAATATGAAGAGATGCTGAAGGTTATGAAAGATAAATGTGCACGTGACAAGGTAGAGCTCTTGAATGAGGTTACCTCTTTGATCATGGCAGCTGATTAGATCCCTGTATAGTTTTGTTAGTTATTGGGTTCTCTTTTTTTTTTTAGTTGCAATGGCTCTCAATGATCGCAATATATATATATACATATATGTTTATGGGTTTTATTTAGATTCAATGCTTTAAGTGTTGTATTAAAACCAACCTAAGATTTTATCTTTCTTTTGTGCTTTCGTGGTGTTTGTGTGTTAGCTTATGATTCTCTATTTTTGGAGGATTGTTGCTTATGTGTGAAAACAACATATCTTTGCATCACAAGCAAAACAAGATGTCGTTTGAAGTGCTTTTTAGTCAAAGGTTACACCAAATGAGCAAAATACTATAAAGCTTTTGTTTCAGTTTATGCACATTTTATTCACTAGTTGTAGCCTCCCCCTTGACATTACCAATCTGATATACAAACTCGTGCTATCTCACTATATCCTTGGGTCACAAGCATGAAAAGATATATAGCTAAAGAGCTCGATTGTGGGAGAGAGTTTTTAAGCTGACTTACCACAACCTCTGTATTTATCTCTGCTACGCCGCCGCTTCTTACCTTCTCTTGTGAGTACCTTGTGAAGGAGCTGTTTGTTGACGGCGAATGTTGAGTTGTGAATACGAGTACCTCCGAGTAGATGATCCTCTTTGTCGACGGCGGCTGCGATGATATCCTCAGTCTGCTCGAACGCCGCAATGTTGGCAGTAGAAAAAAGCCATCTTCTTCTCCAAATGCATCCCCTGCAAGTCATCTTACTAGTCTCCATGATTCAATTAGAAATAAGTTTAAAACTTTCAAAGTGAGAGGTTTATAGATAAAGAAAGGCGTTCAAACTTGGGCTAGTGCGTCTGTGTCTCTACTATAAACTAGCTACATTTTTTTTTTCTTTTCATCTGATACAAAGAGTCATTTATAAAGAGGAAATATTATGACAGTTTATCATATCTTAGCGAGTCTACTTATAAAATGTTGCCTACTCCAAGTTTTTCCCAAATGGCTCAGGGTGTAGGGATATCAGAGTCATAATCGATTTTGTCCAGTGTTTGAATAGTTAGAGCATCTCTAACCCACCTCTATTTCTACCTTTATAAGACCATCTCCAATGGTACACTATAATTTTCTCTATATTTCACTCTAAAATAAAGTAACTCTATTATAGAGTTAGATTTGCTCCAATGGTTCACTTTATAATAGAGTGAAATATAGAGTATTCTTAGTTTTTCACTCTATATTTGGAGTAAAAAAATAAAATTACTCTATATTTCACTCTATTATAGAGTAACTCTATTATAGAGTGAACCATTAGAGCAAATTCAACTCTATAATAGAGTTACTCTATTTTAGTGTAAATTATAAAGGAAAAAATAGAATCTCCTTGAAGATGCTTTTAGCATTTAGAGGCAAAATCACTCCAACCTATCTCTATTTTTGTCTCTAAAATAGAGATTGTTATTTTCTCCTCTATTTATAGAGGAAGAAATAGCATTCCTCTATATTTTGCTTTATATGTAGAGATCTCTATTTTAGAGAAATACATTGGAGTAAAACCCACCTCTATTATAGAGTTCCTCTATTTTAGAGGTAAAAATAGAGAAATACATTGGAGATGGTCTTAGAATTGGTATATTGCTAATTTACCGAAACTGTGTTGGTAAATACAATCTCATGTGTTTTGTTTCTATTATAAAGTAAATTTCTGTTGTCATTGAATTTTATTTCAACTCCACTGCATTTAGAGTGAAGAATATAATATTGAATAAAAATTAAATCATTACTCTATTTTTTACAAAAAAAAATATTCTATTCTAGAATGATCCATTTTTACTTTATCATGAAATAAATACTATAACTATAAAAATTAAATTTGTGTGTTTTGTAACACCAAATTAAATTTGTCTTAGATGGTACTTTTCCTCATTTTTCATAAACACGTCACCACTTTTAATAAAGTTTAACTTAAATTGGAGATTAAGCAAAAATCTGGAATATTAACCTATTGGATAAACATTAGGAAACCGAAGAGTCTTCCAAAATTAAGTTGGAATCTTTCTTTCTTAAATTTGCGGAGAGAGAGAGAGTTCTTGATTATTAGACAGAGCAAAACAGAGTGAGTCTAAGAGCATGATTATTAGTAGGACTAATTTTTAGTCCTTAGCTTATTTTATTATTATTTTGATGTTAAGAGACAAAATTAAGATACAATCCCAAAAGTGTAGATTATTGGTAGGACTTTTAGTTGTTTCTTAGTAAATTAATTATTTATTTTAATAAGTAATAACATTATTTTTGGTAAGTATATATTTTGATAAAAAAAAATATTTGACATATATTAATACTTTGATGTTTGATTTAACTATTTAAAACCATAAATAATAACTAATTATGTTGGTTTTAGATTAACAAAACATACACTAATAAATATTTATAAGAAGTTTATACAGGCAAAACACCTAGTTAAAAATAAAACATATAACATTAAAATTGAAAACATAAGAAAAGTACAAAGTTGAAAAAAAAAATAAGGAAAAAAAATTACAAATACCAACTCATCGTTCTCTCTCGATTTTCCTCTCCCGAAATATCATCGTTCTCTCCACAACACGACACGTGGCTCGTTAGGACGACCACAAAAAGTTCTTAGTTAAGCGACGTCCCACCCTTAATTGTCTATTTTTCATTTAAATTTGACCCCTTTATTACTAAGATATTCAGCCTGGGACATTGATAATCATGCTCTAAGCCCAGACAACAAGCTGCAATCATCTCAAGCCCACATCAGTTTGAAACACCCGCGCAACGGCTATCTCCTCCGTGTGAAGATAAGATTTGCAAAAGCAAAGTACAGCTGACGAAAGCAAACTCTCTGCACCGGTACAGTCGATTCTTAGCCTTAGATCTTGGAGACTCTGCAAGATGAAGACATCTGTCCTAACTCTAGGGTTTTCACTTAGTTGTATAAATAAAGACTTATGTGTAACAATCGGTGTTTCAAAAAAAAAAAAGTGTAATCGATGTAACTAAGATGAATGAAAATCATATTCTCAGTAAAGATTCAAGCTTTGTTTCTAAACACTTTTATTGACTTCTTGAACAGAAAGCTCTAAAGCTCCAACACTCATAGAATCCAAAAGCCAAATCACACTACAATGGCGAATAACCCCAAGCACCCATTGGAAGATCCACCATCGTCCCCATCTTCAAGCGCCAGCGAGAAAGAAATAGAGTCTGAAGAAGAAGAAGAAGAAGAAGGCCAGCATCTGCATACCATCTTTTCTTCAGAAGAAGACGAACCACCGAGATCTGGTTTCAAGAAGGATGTTTGTGGTTCCAGCGAGTCTCAGCCGACAGGGAGGAAGCGTCTCACAACCAACTCGGCGATTTCGAATGTAGCCAAGAAAGTTTATACACAAGGTGGGAAGATGTGAAGTAATACACCATGTTTTACGAGACTGTTTAGTGAGAAAGATGAGATTGTTTTGCTACAAGGTATAATTGATTCCCAAGTGAAGAATCCATTAGACTATAAGCGCAGAGTCTACGAATCAATGAAGGGTTCTTTTAGCTTTGATGTTACCTTGGATCAGTTCAAGGTCAAGATTGGGACTCTAAAGAAGAAATATACAAGGAGTGAGATGAGGGGTGGAGAAGCTTCTCTTTTGAATCCTCATGAACAAAAGTGTTTTCAGTTGTCAAAGGCTATTTGGGGAGCTGATGGGGTAGCTTTTGAATCTTCCATCAGTTATAACAGCCAATCGAAGGACAGTGAGAGGAGGGGATTGACAAAGAAGTGTGACTTGGTCACTCCACGTATGGGTAAGAATGCTCAAGAAGCCAGTAAAAGAGGAGATACGAAGAAGGCACCACTTGTTGAGAAAGAATCTACTGGTTGGGATGATGAAAGTTCTTTCTTTCTTGGTATGGATTTTCTCAAAGAGAAATGGACCAAGGTGCCGACAACTGAGACTACGAAGGGACCCCAAGAGAAGATGAAGAAGTTGCATGCCAATGAACTTGAATGTCAAAAATATGAAGAGATGTTGAAGGCTATGAAAGATAAATGTGCACATGACAAGGTGGAGCTGTTGAATGAGGTTACCTCTTTGATCATGGCAGCTGATTAGATCCATGTATAGTTGTTAGTTATTGGGTTCTCTTTTTTTGGTTGCAATGGCTCAATATCATCGTCTATATATGTTTATGGGTTTTTATTTGGGCAATTGTCAATAATAGCACCTTTGAAGTTTATGTCTCAAAAATAGCACTAGAAAGAGAAAGTCACAAAAATGACATTCATTAAAGGGTAAAATATCCCTAATACCCTTGGTTTAAAATTAAATAAACAAACAAAAATAAATAAAAATAAATAAAATAAAAATAAAAAAAAATAAAAAAAGAAATTTTTTTTTTATAGTTTCAGATTATATGTTTTCAGATTCGAAATTTTTATAATTTTTTTTTTTCGAATTTTTTTTTTTCAAATTTTTCTTTTTATAATTTAAAAATACTTTTTGAAACTGTTTTTAAATTTTTTATTTTTTATTTTAGTATTTTTTTAATAAAATTTTAAACCTTAATTCCAAAACTCCATCCCTTAACTCTAAACCCTAAGATTTGGATTAATTAACCCAAGGGGGTATAAGTGTATATTTACCTCTTTAATGAAACCTATTTTTGTGACTTTGAGCCTTGAGTGCTACTTTGGGAACATAAACTTGGTTTGGTGATATCCTAGTCTTTTTCTCTTTTTATTTAGATTTAATGCTTTAAGTGTTGTATTAAAAACAACATAAGATTTTATCTTTCTTTTGTGCTTTTGTGAGTATTTGTGTGTTAGCTTATGATTCTCTATTTTTGGATTGTTGCCTATGTGTGAAAACAACATGTCTTTGCATCACAAGCAAAACAAGATGTCGTTTGAAGAGCTTTTTGATCAATGGTTACACCAAATCAGCACATACTACAAAGCGTATTATTAGAACTCCGTTTGAAATGTTTATTAGTTTCCTAATTGTTTTTTTTTTAGTTTAAAGTTATTTTATATTTATTTAAAAAATTAAAAGGAAAGTGTATTTAAATATCAAGCTGTAATAATTTTGGCTTAAATATGATATAAATAAAATATTAAAACTTAAATTAATCATAAATGACAATGGGAAACGGAAGACTCTTCCATTTTCAAAACCTTCCTTATATTCGTTAAGAGATTTATTTTGTTCATAAAACCCTAAAGCTTTCAGCGCAACACTTCAATGGCAAATAATATGAAGCACCCATTGGAAGATCCACCATCCCTATCTTCAAGCGCCGCCGGCGAGTTCTTGTTCATTTCATCTCAAGAAGAAGATGAAGAAGACCAGCAGCATACCATCTTTTCTTCTGATGAGGGCGAACCCGAAGATCCTCCACCGAGGAGTTCCAGCGAGGCTCTGCTGTTTGGTAGGAGGATCTCAACCAACGTGAGATCGAAGCGAGCCAGGAGAATGTATACACAAGGTGAGAAAATAGGAGCAGATCATAGAAGACTGTTTAGTGAGAAAGATGAGATTGTTTTGTTACAAGGTGTAATTGATTCCCAAGTGGAGAATCCATTAGGAGACAATCGCTCACTCTACGAATCCATCAAGGGTTCTTTTAGCTTCGATATTACGTTGAGACAGTTTAGCGAGAAGCTTCGGACTATGAGGAGGAAATATACAACTAAAGAAATGAGGGGTGAACAAGCTTCTGCTTCGAATCCTCATCAACAGAAGTGCTTTCAGTTGTCAAAGGCTATTTGGGGAGTTGAAGGGATAGCTTTTGAATCTGCTAACGGTAAATCAAAGGAGAGTAAGAAGGTTGACTTAGTCACTCCACGTAAGGGTAAGAATAATGTTCAAGATGGTAGTAAAAGAGAAGATATGAAGAAGTCACCACATGTTGTGATAAAATCTGATTGGGATGAAAGTTCGTTTTTTCTTGGTATGGATTTTCTGAAAGAAAAATGGACCAAGGTGCCCACTGAGACTAAGAAGAAAACCCAAGAAAAGATGAAGAAGTTGCATGCTAATGAACTTGAATGTCAAAAATATGAAGAGATGCTGAAGGATATGAAAGTTAAATGTGAACATGACAAGGTAGAGCTGTTGCATGAGGTTACCTCTTTGATCATGGCAGTAGAATAGATAAAAATATATTGGGTTCTCCTTTTTAGATGCAATGGCTATGTGATCGCAACATAGATTCAGTGCCTTTGTTGTTTTAAAACCTAAGATCTCAACTTTTTGGCATCTTTTTGTGTGTTTGATTAGCTTATGATTTTCTATTTGGATTGTTGCCTATGAAACGAGCAAATACTATAGAAAACTTTGTTTCAGTTTATGCAAATTGTATTCACTAGTTGTAGCCTCCTCCTAGACATTCCCAGTCATCATCGAAAGCACCAGAGAGAGAGAGAGCCAAGAATCGTAAGTAGATGGGTGCTATAAGACCAATGATCAATGGCCTCACGTTAACTTACGTATCATTAGAAAACCACTGACGTATGTCTCTGTTGTCCGTTGGTAACAATCCTCAAAGGAGCTGTGGGTTGACAGCGAGCGTTGAGTTGTGAATACGTTGCGCCGCCCGCCAGTACCTCCGGGTAGATCCTCTTCGTCGACGGCTGTTGCGATGATATCGTCTGCTAGAACGTCGCATTGTAGGCAGTAGTTGTTTACGAAAAAAGAAAAAAGTTTACAAAAGGTTTTGTGTGTTTTATTAACTTTCAAAACAGTAAATTTAAATATAATATATATTACATATATAGCTAAATCATAAATATATAAAGTAGAAGAATAAATTATTAAACTAAATACTTGACAGTTGACAAAAAAAAAAACTAAATACTTGACAAGAAAGTTATTAAACTAAATACAATTTTTGAAATAATTTGTAACTTGTTGACAAAAAAATAAAATAAATAATTTGTAACTGAACATATTTTATTTAGAGTTCTCGGTAACAAGCCAGCAAGGGTTAATATAACCGACGACGAGACTAGCTAGATTCTACCAAACATTTCTGGCTATCATATGCAAAGGTTAAAGCGATGCTCACAGGAGCAAGCATGGTAGGAATATTCACCGGGCTTCTCAAGATGATTTCATCACCTGAGGTGACAGTACTGTAAAAAATAATTAATTGAGATGGTGATGACGTCATTGGAAGACTCGCGAACCAGATACATTCCAACCACATATTATTTTACACGTGTTTTCCACTTTCACTTTTATAACAGACTCTATGTTTGTGTAATTATTAGCTTGCTCTAAACTAAAGTGTGTCGTGCACGACAAAAAGAAAAAATCCTTCTAATGTGTTAAGAAAAGCACAGGGAAACCGAAGAGTCTTTAGCTTAAGAGTTAAGAGTGAGTTCTTGACTTGTTGTACAGAAAGCACTAAAGCTTTCAGCACTCATAGAATCCAAAAAGCCAATCACACTACAATGGCAAATAACCTCAAGCACCCATTCGAAGATCCACCATCATCCCCATCTTCAAGCGCCGGCGAGAAAGAAATAGAGTTTGTTTCGTCTCAAGAAGATGAAGATGAAGAAGGGCACCAGCACACCATCTTTTCTTCTGATGAGGACGAACCAGAAGATCCTCCACCGAGGAGTTCCGGCGAGGCTCAGCTGTCAGGGAGGAAGCGGCTGAGTGAAGGGATCTCAAGTAGCAACGTGAGTTCGAAACGAGCCAAGAAAGGTCAGAAGATGGGAACTAAGAAGAGACTGTTTAGTGAGAAAGATGAGATTGTTTTGCTACAAGGCATAGTTGATTACAAAGGGAAGAATCCATTAGAAGATAAGCGTTCACTTTACGAATCAATGAAGGGTTCTTTTAGCTCTGATGTTACCTTGGATCAGTTCAGGGACAAGATTCGTCATATGAACAACAAATATACAGCTAAAGAGAAGAGCAGTGAACAACAGGCTTCCATTTTGAATCCTCATCAACAAAAGTGTTTTCAGTTATCAAAGGCTATTTGGGGAGCAGATGGGATAGCTTTTGAATCTGCTAACGCTAAGTTAAAGAAGAGTGAGGGGAGAGTATCAAAGAAGCGTGACTTGGTCTCTTCACTTAAGGGTAAGAAGGCTCAAGAAGCTAGTAATTATAAAAGAGGAGATATGAAGAAGTCTTCACTTGTTGAGAAAGGATCTGATTGGGATGAAAATTCTTTCTTTCTTGGTATGGATTTTTTGAAAGAAAAATGGACCAAGCTGCCAACTGAGACTAAGAAGGGAACCCAAGAGAAGATGAAGAAGTTGCATGCTAATGAACTTGAATGTCAAAAGTTTGAAAAGATGTTGAAGACTATGAAAGATAAATGTGCACATGACAAGGTAGAGCTCTTGAATGAGGTTACCTCTTTGATCATGGCAGCTGATTAGATCCAATGTATTGGTTTCTATTTTTAGATTCAATCGTTAACATGTTAACTTTCTCATGTTTCTTTTTGTGTATTGTATTAATTAGCTTATCCTTCTCTATTTTGGATTGTTGCTTATGTATGAAAAAAAAATGAAAGTAACACCAAGCAAGCAAATACTATAAAAGCTTTGCTTCATCAGTTTATTCAAATTTTATTCGCTAGTTGTAGCCTCCTCCTAGACATTCCCAATCTGACATGGAATCATCTTTGTATTATTTGAAATATTAACTAACTTAGAAGTTCGACAACGTTACAAAATGAAAAGTTGTAACAAGCCCTTAAAATATTCTCACATACATATATACTAAGTCAATGCCTTGACTTGGTTTTAACCCTGTTAAGTCGGCTGTGCCAAACAGAATGCAAAATCATATGAAAGAGATCAAACTTGACAGGTTTCTTGTGCCACAGGAAATGTTGCTGAACAGTCTTCACCCTAGCTTGCATGCCAATATATCTCTCTTCAGGTATAGACACCAGAATGTTCCTCAGATTCTGTATGTCTTTCTCCTCCACAAACACCGCGAATTCCTCCCAATTCAGAACCTCGAAAAAGGGAGGCACGTAGTTGTCAGCAATGATAACAGGAACACATTCGTTGATTATAGCTTCCACAACCCTTGGCGTATGGACTTCATAACCCCTTGCACATATACAGTACCTGCTGCTCTTCATGTATTCACGGTACTGTTTCTTGCCTTGAGGGTCACGAGGCATTGGGCCGAAGATCTTCATGTCAGGTGATTTGTTCTCCCAAAGCTGCACAAGGATCGGTCGGAGATAGCCATGCATGCTTCCAGCAAAGAATGCAAGAATCTTCCTCTCTGATGGAGTTTTGCCTCCACGGTACTCTATAGGAGACTCGGCAGAGCGTATATACGTGACCGGTAGAGCTGTGTCGATCCCAATTCTGAAGCCTTGTGCAACATTTGAGTTGCAAAGTGCTCTGACACTGTTACTCATGTGTTTCTTTGTAAGTTTGTTGCCCTGAAAATAACATGAAGAAACAATGTTCCTTGGCCTCACCTTTAAGCTATAAAAGAAAGAGAGAAAGAGAATGATGTGTATACCCAATCATGACAAGCAACAAGAAAGTGATCGGCTCCAGCAGTTCGGTTCCAGAACTTGTACTTTGCTGCTATCAAATCCACATATTCCTTCAAATGGTCTGCGAGACCCTTTGGTGTCTGAAAGTCCAGTCCCAGAGAGGTCCTGAGAGCTTTAATGCTGACAGGTATGTAGAACAAATGAGCCTTCCTCGGGTCTTTTACTAGAAACTTCTTGTTGCTTTCCATGAGTTTCATGAACCAACCTTCTGAAGCATAGATTCCTCGAGGCATGGGCCTATGGAATATAGGTTTCTTTCCTTCCTTATACACATAAACTCTAAGTTTCCTCTCCATCAAGTCGTAACTCCTAGATAAGTATTAAGTATAACACACTGTGAGTCTTTTGACATATCACCAATCCTACTCCAAACATACCAAAGTCTCAACAGCTTACCTTAGGAACTTGGAGATATTTCGATAAACGGAAGCATCGAGTCCAGGAGACTCATGAACAACAGAAGCGTTCTCAATCTCGAATTTGGCAGAGAGCATTTCAGAGTCTCGAGCAGATGACCAACGAGGCTTCTGCATATCCAAAAGAAAATTAGACAAAACATTACTTACCTTGTCTAATAGACAAAGCCTTAGATGAGAAAAGTCAACAATGAAGAAGACTCTTACAGGGGAATGAGAAGAAGAAAGACTCCGGATCAGCAATGAGTTCATCTGAGATATGGAATCTGTGGCAGCTACTTGCTTCTGTCTTTTCAAAATAGGCAAAACATTACTCCTAACCAAAACCGAACCTTCGACCGCCATTTCAGGCTTCCCCAATGATACATTTGGTGAAGAGTTAATGGATACATTGAGTTCTACTTTTACATTTTCTCTAGAAGAACCATTGTTTCTTGTCTCCTCTTCATATTCATCATCATCATCGTCACTAGAGAGATTTATCTCTGTTTTAACGACAGAGACTACTTCATTGGAGTTAGCTACGATCCCTGAAACATTAACCGGAGACAAGCAAAAAGAATTGCGACAGGGGATACCGAAACAGAGAACAAGTAGAACAACTAAACCAACGGTAACGATGATGCCCGACAGCAATCTGCGGATGTCGAATCTCTCCAATCGAGTGAGTATTCTCATTGCAGCAAAGGAATTGACTCTTTTTTGTCTCTCATACAGACGCAGTCTCCATTAGACACAAGAAGGTGTTTAGACGAAGCATCGATGGATTGAGGAGCTTACAGATTTGGTTGCTATGGAGAAAGTATCACTGTAACTACAATGTCGTCTTAAATTTCTTTTCTATCGAGATGGAAAAAGCTGGAAATGAAGAGACATAGCAAAGGATCCCGACACTGTTCCGTGGAAGAAGATCTTCAACGAACCCAGCTACAGTGAAGCGACTGTGTCTTCTTCACTCTTTTTTTGGTCAACTCTTTTTCTTTTCTCGATCTTCACCCATGTTAGTCGTCTAGTCCAATCAAATATTTTTTTCATCTTTTATAAATGTATAATCTTAATATTATTATTACAAAGTTTTTTAAAATATATAATTTTCATTTTATTGTTGTCTGTTATGTAATTCTATAACATTATTTTTATATTTATTATTCCGAATTATTAATATATAATAATTTGTTTAATACATTTTACTTTGTTATTTTTTTTTAAAATATTTACTAATATAACGATTAAATAACAATGTCAAATAATAAATTAGAGAATCTTTTTAAAAATATGTTTATAAGATCTATCTATATATATAAAAATATGTTCGCCTCCCTCCTTTGATGCCACGTCATCAAGTCGTGCGTTATGGGAGTGACATGTGTCCTATTTTATATTTGGGGTCAAAATAAAACAAAAGGCTGTCAGGGGTAATTGAACTCAGCACTTCCAGCACTGGTAATCAATACTATTAAAACAGAAGGCCCTTTTTTTGAGACACCCTTTTGTTTCAACAATATTTACAATATTCTGCCACTGGAATATTTTAAGCTATGTTTTTAATTAAATTCTGTATTTTTTGAATTTCTTTTTATCTAAACAGCATTAAATCCTTTTATTTAAAAAACAACACCTATGTGTTTAGCGTTTCCTTCCTATCGAACCATAATGTAAGATTACATATCAACAGCTACTTTTAAAATAAACTTCAATTAATAGACATATATGTACAAAATCTTTGTATATTGATAATAATATTCCATGTACACCAAAGCTTCAACGTGTTTGTTCTTATTGGATTCTGAAGCTACCAAACAAAAACAAAACATTTTGTTACTATCAGTGTATCGACCATTCGTCACTTCCAATCAATGTTTTGGTTACAAACAATTTCACCAGAAAACTTACATGTTACATTATTCATATCTTTGTAAGCTAGCCATTTTATATGTATAGTATGAGATATAAACGAACACATAACCCCCAAAACCTCTTTTATATATAATTTATTAAAATTAAGAAATTTCATAAATACCAATTTTTTTTTCAAATCAATAATCATAAATATCTATACCAATAAATAAAAAGCTAAATTTTAAGCAATTTAACTTAATTTTTGGAAGTTGCTTAAATAACAATAGCGAATTAAAGAAAATTATAAATACTTGGTCGATCTTTATATTTTCATATCTTCCAAATATCACTAACAACCAATCAAAACAAGAAACCGCAAATTTTGGTACTTTAAATCTCTATTATGGAATAAAATTTTACATACATAAAAGTTTATTCTAAATCAAAAGCTAAAAATAAGGTAAAATAAACTAAATTTTCGGAATTTCCATGCATAACCATGTCGAATATACTAAATCATAGATATCAATTTTTTTTCAAATCAGTAACCATAAATATCTATACCATTAAATAAAAAGCTAAAATTTAATCAAATAAACTAAATTTAGGAAGTTGCTTAAATAACAGTAGTGAATATACTTAATTGTAAATACCTGCTCGATCTTCATATTTTCATATCTTCAAAATATCAATAACAACCAATTAAAACAAGAAACCGCAGAATTTGGTAACTTAAATCTATATTATAATATACCCAAAAATCTTTTTTTCTATAACTTGCATAAACTTGATTCACAAGATATATGATTTTACTAAACTACCGGCTTATAATCTCTAACTGTATTGAATTGAAATATCCTAAATCCACGATCTTTTCTTTTTCTATATATACAGCATTTGAACCTCAAATTCAAATACATTGATTTCAAAATGTATCTCTTATAATGTTTTCTGAGAAAAAGATTTGTGTACCTTGATGAAATTTAACCATGGAAAAAACTTGGTGGATTGAAGCCAAAGTCATCCCCACTTGGAAACTGTTGAATGTCAGGGTTTGGTGAGAGTTTAGAGATCATATTTGCATACAAAAAGGTAAATAATGCGACTTTTGTAAGTTTTCATTTACGATTTGTTTTACTGACATCGTGAATAATGTATGTGTTGTTTTAAATTTCTTCCAGGGAATCATAATTCATGCTACTTGTAGGAATAACTATTTGAAATCTTTGGGAACAATCCAATTTTGTTTTGAGTGGAAGACTAGAGACTGAATTTTCAATTGGTATTTTCTTTATTTATCCATATTTTACTATATTTATTTTCAGATGAATAGTATTAATATCCAATTCTGTTTTGAATGGAAGACTAGAGACTGAATTTTTAATTGGTATTTTCTTTATTTATCCATATTGTACTATATTTATTTTCAGATAAATAATATTATTCTTAATTATTTTCTTAAATGTTTACATCGTTGGAAAAGTCATAGATGTTGGGGAGCTTCGAATTCTCCAATCTAATGGAAAGGAGTTAAAAAAATCGAGTTCACCTGAAAAAAACATAGGGTAATATATCTTAAATCATAGGTTTTTTTAACATATCTTAAATCATAGGTTCAACCGTGAATTTATAATAGGAATCATCAATCAGGATACGGTCCCCATTTGCCTACCTATCCAGAATAAGTTCCATTCCTAACACAGTACTACTAATAGTTCAGCTTTGAATTCTCCAATCTAATAGAAAGGAGTTAAGAAAATCGAGTTCACCTGAAGAAACATAAGGTAACATATCTTTAATCATAGGTTTTTTTTAACACATCTTAAATCATAGGTTCAACCGTGAATTTTTAATAGGAATCATCAATCAGCACACGGTCCCCATTTGCCTACCTATCCAGAATAAGTTCAATTCCTAACACAGTACTAATAGTTCAGTTCTATTCACAACTCAGTACTAATACGATTTGAGTAGTAATCTATTACGTGATTTACGTTAGTTACTGACTCATGCCATCACAGTACTATCTTAATCTCCTTATTTGTTTTTTCTTAACGTATATAAATAATCTGTAAAAAACATTAGATTCTTGGTGTTGCAATAGTGTATTTAACATTAACATTTTGACCCAAGGAAGCAATGAAATGGATATTAAATAGTATGATGGTATTAAGAAGAACCCTTATCTTCCTACTGATTGTTTGTATTGCACAGCGTACTCTAACAACATTTTGTATTCCCTGAAAATGATCACAATATAAAATTATTTTTTTTCTTATAAAGAACTATATGTATATATCTCGATATAGTAAATAATTGACAGTTAAATATTGAAGACATGAATCATAAACACCCACGATAGTATTTACCACAGTCATTGTTTAATGATGAGTATTTTTTCATTTGTAGAGATGTTTGTGAAATCCCGTTGGCAAACTTCAGAGTAAAAACAAAAGACAGTAAGAATAATCTGCTTAAACAAAATTTTTAAAAAATACAAAAAAATACGATTATTTGGAGGAAAATAATAATATGCTTTAAATAAAACATTATTTTATTTTTCTTATTGTAAAACAATTATATATTTATAAGAATCTACAATTTTAACAAACATATCTACATTTAAAAGTATACCTTTCGATTGTTGGTGTCCATATGAATTTGTACGGCTGAAATTTTGGAAAAGAACTTATTTACTTAGAAGTCATAGCAACACACGTTTCCATCATATAATAATAATAAAAAATACTTCATACCAAAGTTTTTTAATAATAACGTAATTGTTAAATAAAAAAATGAGAAAATATGTTTCTCAAAAACTATTTATAATTATTTGTCCGGATATATAAATATAACTATATTTAAATTTGTAAATATATACATTTTTATACCAAAATTATGTTTTATAAAATTAAGACACAGAATATTAACTTAATCAATCCTTGCAAGAGAAAAAAATATATAAAAAAAAATGGTATCTGAATATTAACTTCATCAAACCTTTGGAGATTTTCTCATTTCGATACCAAATCGAACGAGCTCACCAATATCGGCTTGTGAATGCCTCAGATCCTAATCGATTTCATCCGATATTTTCTATTTAAGCCATCCGAGAGGACATGCAAAAGAAATCAAAACCCAAAGAATGACCTTGGGGCTTTGAATTCAACTGAGTATCAACAATATATGTACATAAAGGAAATGATTTACCTTGGAGATGCCGCTGAGTTTTATTGTGGAAGACCCGGTTGCTTTCTTCAATCGCCATTTGAGAGTTATTTTTTTTACAAACCAATGCAGGTGTCTGAAACATGACTAAGGAAAAAATCTTTAAGTCTATCGATTAACAGTATAACATAGAACTGGCTTGGGCCAATTAAGTTTTATTTGGGCTTTTCTTAAGGTATTAGATCCAAAAAAAACAGCTCATCATGATAATTAGTTAAAAATTATAATAAATTATTATTCTGGTCCATTAACCAGCTCAGTCTTAATTAGATAAAAAATTATTTAATTATAAAATATAAACATTATAAAGTATTGCTATTATAAGCATTATAAAAAATGAGTAATTTATGGTTAAGGTAAAAATATGTTATCCTATATCCTCAAAAAAGAACAATAATCACACTTTATTCCTAAGTTACACTTTAAAATATAAATATTATATGTGTACAATACAATTTATGCATAATTTAAAATTTGACAGCGGAAATAAATAATAATTTATCTTGGTGTTTTAGTTAACGAATAAAAAATAAATACTTTTAAACTAGAGAAAAATGTTGTCACTAACTCATGCACATAAACTATTTTATCAAATATGTAACTCGAATAGTATTACGCATCTTAATTATTATTTTACTATAACATACACCCAAGTATACATGGTTTTGATATTTATAGTTAACAGGAAACAAATCCCGCGCTTTCAAAGCGCGGATCAAAATCTAGTTTCTCTTAGAACCACTAGGCTAAAGTCACTTTTTATAAATATGTGGTGGCGAAAATACTTATTATCGTGTCGGCTGGAAGCCCATGCTTCTTCTGCTTGTGGCCAGGACCGACACTGAACTGACGTCAAGATGAAGATCGTGAAGTTAAAAACTTTGCTCGAGACAGTTTTGCAATGTTTCCAACCTTTATAACTTGATGCATATAATATATATCAAAATACGTTTGTTGTACACGCTTTTATTAGTTTTGCTTTTAAAAGAAGGTATTTGCAGTTATAAATGTTTTGTGCCAGTGAAGTAATGGTTGAAAAACCTCTATACATATGTCATTTTAAAATAACACCAACTTCTATATATAGTCAATACATATGTGCATGTTACATTCTAGACTAAATATTTTCTCTTTTAAAAATATAGAAAACAGTTTTTTTAGTCTACAAGCAAATGTTGTAGAGCAAGTATGCATTATACAAAATAATATATATTTAAAATCCATACGCAAAAACATAAAAGTTGATATATGCCTCTTTCTGACACATGCACACTCCACTATGAATAAAAATTAAAAAAAAAACAGTATTGTCATCAAACTTTATCACAAATCCACATTTGTACATCTATAATTATGAGTTGGACAATTAGTTAATTGGATACAATACCAAAGCAAGAATAATCGAAAAACAACTATACCACCGCATACTAATAACTAACACATAACAGAGAACCAAATTCATGAATCTTAAAACAAATTTCAACTCGAGCATTTAGTGAATATCAAATTAACTAATATCCCGTCCGTAGGGCGGGCCGGCCCTAGTAATTTATAATTACATGTTGTGTTTAAAAAAATATACTTTAATATATATTATTTTAGTATTTTACTGGATTTATAAGTAAATACATTGTTTTATTTAAATAATATAACACTATTATTTTAATAAATTTTATACATAGTAGCATCTATCATACTATCTTAGTAAATTTTATTGATATATGATATATATGTTTGGATGTTTTGATATTAAGTTTTTTTTGTTATTAAATTAATATTTCAAAATATTATATTACTTTAATTTTTACAACATAATTTGTTTTTTCATGTTGAATTTCAAAATTATTCTTTATTATTCATGATTTTATCTTTTGTAAAATTTGAAATATTATCATTTTGAGTTTAAGATTTTATTTTCAAAATTGTATATTTTGTAAAGAAACATTTGAAAAATTGCAAAACTATTTTTGAGTTTGGAAGATTATATGAAATATTATCAATTAATTATTAAATAAATTATTATTATTATTATAGATTCATAAGATGAAAATAAAAAAAAAGATTAATAATATACGAAATTTCAACACAAATGTATGTCAATGAAAGTCTTTACCTAAAAATAACCAATTATTCAAATTAATGTCTTAAATATCAAGATCATATTAATAAAGTAACTATACTACTATGAATAATCAGCATATATTATTTTATGTAATTTTCATATAACTACACTACTATATTTTAATTAATCATTTTATTCGGTTTTTATGGTTTGATCGGTTTATATAATGAACAATATCCACATACCACATGTTTTAAAAATAACATCAATTCGGTTTATATGTTGTTACCAAATCTAAACTACTTTCTTTATTTTGTTTCAGTTTGGTTTTAATTGGTTCGGTTTTTACTTGGTTTTTTTTTTAACACTGAAAAGTTTCAATAACAAAGCCTAGGCAGGCAAAGTATAGGGGGACAAAAGAAATAAAACAAAACAGCAGATACCAATAGGTACCAAAAACAGAAATAGAGAAGAGATTACACAGAGATGTGTACTCATGATAAGTGAGATCTCCCAGCAGCAGCACATATAGCTTAATCACACTGCTTGTGCTTCGGAGAGGATGGTATGCGAGAGCCAACTAGGGCCTCCAGTAGCAACATACGATTGGGTGCGGACGTCAGTTATAACACTCACTGCGATAACAGTAGCCACTCTATTTCTCGAACTGTGAACATGGATGAGTGACCACGAATCTAGTCGAGAGAGGAGAAGCAAAATGCGATCTATTAGTGACTTCAACTCTGGGTATTGATGAGGCTCAAGGAGTGCTTCTCTCAGCTCAATGGATGAGGCTTCCAGAATAACAATTTTAAGCCTCATGTTGACCATGCTTTCGACTTCCAGAATAACGGTTTTTACTTGGTTGAGCACTCTTAATTCAAATTAGCAAATCGTAGATAGTTTACAAAAGTGTTTCTTCTATTTAATAGTATGTAACGTAATCAAATTTCTTTTTTTTGTATTTTATAATTAAACATAAAAATAATTTGCAAAAATAGATCTCATCTTTCAAATTACTAAACCAAATGTAATATATAAAGTTTGATATAGTTTCTTCAAAGAATTAATATCTTTGAAATATATATTTCATTTTCCCATAAACTTATCGATATATCTTTGGAATCATATATACTTTGGCACAAAAACAGTAAGTAAGATATATCTTTGAAATCAATCAACAAATATTGATTTACCAACTACAGATGTATTAGAATACAGACTCATACGGAATAGTCTTTACATAAATAACTCATACGCATACGAACTACAATTACATGGAATTCAAAACTATTAAAACATATATGATTTGTCCTTGAAATTTACATCTATCGACACACAATACATTTAAAATAATTAGGTATAATAAATAAATAAATAAATAAATAACTAATTTTAGTCTACATAGAAATAATTAAGATGAGATTAATACTTAGCTTTATATGTACCTTTGAAAAACACACAGTACATTCGCCCTGGTGAAATATATGTATATATACAAACTAATATTGGGTTATATCTTGTTTTTATATAATTTCAAACATAGTGTACGAACATGAATGAATATACCGGTTTGGACATTATATAGATTCATACAGCTTTACAACGTGTGGTTGATTCTTACATCCTTTCCTGAGTTTGAATTCGGATTGACTATGATCTATGTGTCGTCTCTAGTCCATATAGGTCTATAATGTTCAAGCTAATGTTATTGTCCCAGAGCTTAGGCAGTTTAATCAATCAATGAAATGCAAGGATGAGACCAAAGTAAAAGAAGGAGCATTATAGTTATAAAACTAGGTGATAATCCGCGCCCTACGCGGAGTGAATAGATTTAAAGAGATTATCACTTTTAATTAATATATATTATAAAGGTAGAAATCATAGAAAAAAGTACTACATATTTAAAAAGAAAAATTTAAAGGAAATTGCGCATTTCACTAACCATTTATTCTTCGTTTTTTTAACTTGTATTTTTGTTTGTTTAATTGAATTATAGGTCATGGAAGTGAATTAATACAGTGCCGTCTTAAAAAAGTTAATGACTTTAGGCCAAACTTAAAATAGACCCTTTTAAAAACAATTATTGCATTACTTTAAACTGAAGCACACAAAAAAATTGTGGTATTAAAAGAAAAAAATGGGCTTTAAGTGTAAATTAGGTTTTGTTGTAAAAAAATTAAGAACGGTGAAGTTTAGAAAAAATATTGTCTTTTTGTATTTAAAATTGGTTTTGTTAATCATGGGTATTTTTTATTATAAATTAACCAACTAATTGATAATTTAAAAAATTAAAATGGACCTTTCTAATTAGTAAAATAACACCAAAATTTTGTTTGGACCATAGACCCATGGTAATTGCCAATGTGGCCATAGGTTAGAGTCGGGACTGTTAATAAGAGTAAGCAAATACTAATATAAATAAATTATGAAGTAGAGATAAAATGAAACATAAGCAATAAACTAATAAAACTCTTCAGAAACAAAATATAAGAAAACAAAAATAAATTAAAAATTGATGGTTAAACAATGCCATGACTGTTGCGAATGCTAGAACGTAGTGGTAAAGATGTTTTGAGAATGAGAGAATAGTGAGGATTTATATATGTAAGGCGCCTAGGTCTAAGGTATACTCTATATCATTAATCGCTACAATCAGATTCATTAATCGCTACAATCAGATTTCGTATTCCAAATCGAAATCTGAATATATTATTTCCTTTGTTCCTTATCGTACACTATTTCATTGTTGAATTATAGGAAACTAATGTGGTGCTGGTCAATCAAATTAAATATAAAAATCAATCAATGACAATCACATTGCATTCTAAATTTGACGTGGTTGACAATTCAAAGTTGGTCTTTAACTTAAATTAACCAAATCAATGTCATAATTAGCGTAGATATATTATTCTGGTATTTAGACACTAAAATTAAGCGAATCAATGACCTAATTGACATAGGAATATATTTATTTTGGTAAATTTGAATCGGATTCATTTACACTTAACTGCCATAAAATGATCAAATAGTATGTTGCATTAAGAAATATGGCATTAACTAAACATAGTTATCAATTACAAAGGAGAAGCAATCAGTATTTAAAAAAAAAATTGTATCATAACTAACTTCTTCTAGTACATATAACAAAGCGTTGGCAATTTAAAACATCAAAGAAGTACAAATGTATCATCGAAGGTAGTATATTTAATTGTGTTGCCTTGAATCGAATTCATTTATACTAAACTGTCATAAAATGATCTACAATAGTATATTGCATTGATAATTATGGAAATGATAAACGTGGTTAATGTGCAAAGGAGGAGATATGAAACTGCAATCATGCTTTTTAAAATATAATATATTGGATCGTTTAAGTTGCCATAAAAAAAACAATTCCAAGTGCAAAGACTCCATAAAAAGAACTTTAATAAATTTCAAAACCCTATATGAAAAATAGTGAAATCTAATTAACCATATTATTACGCGTCTACAATACATTTTTAAGTAAGATTTTGCTTGTAAGTTCTTCTTAATTTGCCGCTATGCGATTGTGATTGGTATCTTGCAATAATACAGAGAAGAGTTGCAGCAACATATATATATATATATATATGTATATACATACGTACACAAAAGATTTCATTTCCCACTTATCGTCATGGGACAACATCAAGCACGATTAAAATATATATATATATATATATATATATATATATATATATATATATATATATATATATATATATATATATATATATATATATGTGTCTGTAGTCATGGTATATGATGAATGATAATGAAATAAACAATCAAGAATCTCTGGGTATGGCAATGAAATCTTCCTACTTTTCGCATTTAAAGATGAAACCGTTTAAAAATAAACGCGTTGTAAGCATTAAACGCAAGGGTGTCAAGGTACATTATGTTGTTAGGCAATACTCAATAAGCTTATAGTATATACCCAAATTATAATCTAATGATAAATGACAATTTTTGTAATTAGTCTAGTTAAAAATGAGTTTTTGAATATATGATGTGAGAGAGCTTGTGGTGTTGACATGCAGGAAATTGCACACTTGTAATAAACACATGAAATAAATATTAATTCTTTACAATGCTCCTCAAATAATAAAAAAAGGATAAAGTGTACCGGTCTGAAAATTTATCAATTGAACCGGTCAGTTAACAAATTTAAAAATATTATTAACTAGGGGCGATCATATAAGGGGTGGTCGGATATTTTTTGCATAATGAATCACTAATATAATTCCTTATGTAACAATGTATAGACACTGACCGTTTTTATGTTAAGTTATTTAATTTGGCTAGAGAATAAATTTTTAATCTAAGGTTTGCTTAAAGTTTTTGTAAAGCTGCCACATAAACAATAAAATGATGTTAGGTGTTGACACCTCAGCAAGTCTATTATGTAATTAATACAAAATTGAGGTTACATCTTTTTAAAAGATCCTCAAATAATATATAAGGGATAAGTGTAGCATTTGATTCACTGTTGATTTAGGCTCAAGTTTAATAAGTACTTTGTTCGAAATAACAATAGGAAAGATTGAAATCAGCATGTTATCAAAGAATTTGAGATATTAAACTGCACAGAAAATTCTTCCAATCTGCTTTTTGAACAATGGCATTGTTGCGTGGAAGTTCTCTCATGTTGTTGAAGGTTTTGTTTGTCGGGTTTATAAGTAGTTATGTGCTCAATTATCCGAGTCTGTTTGTGTTGGGCTGCGTTGTTGGCAACGGCGGACCCATGATTGCTCTTGATCAGTGTCAGAATAAAAATTTATCACTAATTTACTGGGTTCAACATAATTTTTCACCATTTTATTACTAAGAATCAATGTATTTTTTAAGCAAAAATACAATTTATGTAAATTTTCGAATAATACTTGTAGTGGATCCACCACTGGTTGTTGGAAGCTACAGAAGCAGCAGTTTTAGGTTCGAGGGAGTTGTTTATCTTTGATAACTTGTAGCAGCTGCCTACTCCTCTCTGGTCTTTCCTGCTCGCTTTGATCTTAACCCGTCCAACTGCTTAGCTGGTTACTAGGCTTACTTTCTTGCTTAGGTTTCTTATCATTGTCATTTTGTATATGTTGTTTATTTTAGTTTTCCATATTCCGTTACTAATTACGCCTATAATCGTTGTCACACATTGAAAATTTGATATAATATTTAACATTTTACCCAAAAGAAAAACTGCACTAGGCAAATTGTTTTAATAATAACCCCTTTCGTTAAGAGAGATAATGTTAGTGTATAAGCTGATATTAATTTTTCTTTTCATAAAAGTCTAGTTGTAGGTCCTAAGTCCTAATATACGTACATATACTTTCATTATATCAAAAATAAAACGTAAATATATATATCTTACCAATATCTCATGATATATCAAAATACAAAAGTTAAAGGCATAAAAGCAACATTCTGTACATAACTTTAAGAAAAGGACATCGTTGCAACAAATATCAATACTATTAAAACAGGAACATGCCTCATTGATATTAGCTCAGTCCAACTTAAAATATAACTGCATCTAATTGATTATCTAAATATATCAAATAACCACCTCGATAAAATAATTTTGTAACTTCCACTTTTGTTCCAAAATTTTCGGATCCAATCCTGTCATATACATATGTTACTAATAAAATAATTTTGTAACTACTTCTAAGATGTAT
The DNA here is from genome assembly GCF_000309985.2 of Brassica rapa. Classification (NCBI taxonomy): domain Eukaryota; kingdom Viridiplantae; phylum Streptophyta; class Magnoliopsida; order Brassicales; family Brassicaceae; genus Brassica; species Brassica rapa. The sequence goes on along the minus strand of NC_024798.2, from coordinate 8,007,561 downwards.
GCATATTTTGTAACGTCACCCTTTAAATTCCAAAATATCAGTGATCCACTACTTTCAATATTACAAACTGTCGACTACCTTATGAAGTCCAATAAATAAAAATTACGTCATTTGGAAACGGTAAAACTGATACTATACTTTAATAAATATTATTTTCACCACAAAAATTAATGGGAATGAAATGACGAAGGTTTAGTTAATCTTTTAAACACAATGTTGAATCTAATTATTTTTCGGTCATTGAGTTATTAGATTGACCGTAGATAACTATGTCAGTTCTTAATTTATTTTAACATATAATTATGAATATATCAATATTAAAAATAAAAGAAAACCCCATGTTTAAAAACATAGTAAAATTTTAAATTCAAATTATTTATTTTTCATTTCACATAAAAATATAATTTAAACAATTTTTATAACAAGTTAGAGTTATGACATATAATAAACAGTACTATAATATCAAAATTAATAATTATTTAAATATTTAATTCAAACGTTAAAATTAAATTTTAAACATAATAATTTAAACAAAATTGGATTATATACCGATCACCCATAAGTTCAACATGCAGCCTCTGGTTTTAGCGGTTTTTACAGGTTATCAAGTTTTTAATTGATGGATATGTTTTGAAACACAAACCGGATTACATATTGAATTACTGGGTTTATAGTTTTGATCATAGATCCGAATTGGATTTAAGACCGCTGATTTAAATACAAAAACATTTAATAGACAAAATCCTTACAAATTAACAAAAAAATTGTAAAATTATTAATGAAGTTTTACATCATAAAATAAAAGCGCGGATCAAAATATAGCTTGTGTTATTAAAACATGATCATTCTTATTTTTATCGGCTTAAATATATAGTCGACTCCTAAATCTTTTAAGTTGGTGATATTGTAATATTTATTATTAATGAAATATAAAGTTTAATTATATGATGAGATTTTTGTTTAAGTATATTCAGGTTTCAAATTTTTGGAAGTAGTGATTTACATCTCATTTAGATATTTATAAATTTTGCTTCAGTTCATATTTTTACGGGTTTGGTTTGGTCTTGACTATCCGTGTAAATCATAAAATTCTATATACTAAAATATTCCTTATAATTTTCAAAATTCAAAAATAAAAACAACAAATGACATATAAATTTTATAATACATGAACAAATACTGAAATTTAACACAAAATTACCTATGTTTAAATCTTTGGTTAAAATCCCAAAAAATATTTTAAATGTCTCCAGTATTTTAAGAATTTTGGATTACCGTTGCAGCTTTAATAGTTTTTGTACAAAAATTTGTAGACACAAACTTATTTTAAATTCTGATTATAGTTTTCTGGTTGTGTCTAAAATCAAATTTCTTGAAATAATAAAAAAATTGAAACAAAAAAAAATTCCCGCCCTTTAAAATATACGCGGGTCAAAATCTAGTTTTTTTATTAAAATGTCTTTGTAGACCCGTTGTATATGCGGACCATGCACGAACGTTCATCTTTACGTCTGCGGAACCCAGAATTGACACCCCTAGTCTTGGTTTAACCCAAAACTATTACGGTCCAAAAAGGCACAAGTAATTCAAAAGGACACGTTTTGTGTGAAAATTTAAATGTTTAATTACTTTTCTCCTCATGAATACACTACTTTTAAACAAAACACCAACATACTGCTTATAAATACAATTAACCAAAAAGAAAACGTGAAGAAGATCACCTTTCCATTAAAACGATCTTCATTTACCTCGAAAACTTGGAGACTACTTGAGTTGTAATTCCCGAAACGTAAGCCAATCTTCACGAACGTGAAACATGTCCGAACACCTGAAAATCCATCCAGTGAGCGATCCGGAAGCTCCACTACCTCCGACGCATCCAACGGTTCCTCGTGTCTCACGTGGCTCCTCAAGATCAGAACACGGTGACACAACCAAAGAATCTGTGACGCAACCACCACAGTTGGATTCTCCTCAAAGGAAGAAGAAAGGAAGGAGAAGCTGTTGGTGTAGGTGTGTGTGTTACACGCTCCTCGTTCTCTTTCTTCTTATTGTCGTCGTAGGAGCGGCCGTTGGTATACTCTACCTTGTCTTTAGACCAAAGTTACCGGATTACAATATCGACCGGTTACAGCTCACGCGGTCTATACTCAATAACCAAGATTCGAGTTTGTCGACCGCGTTTAACGTCACCATTACGGCCAAAAATCCCAACGAGAAGATTGGAATTTACTATGAAGACGGAAGCAAAATTAGCGTCTTGTACATGCAAACCAGACTTAGCAATGGTACGTCAAAAATGTTCGAAAAACTAGCTAGCTATTTTACCTTTTTTCCCCTAAAGAAACCAAACTAGGATGGTATTAGTTAAGACCAAAGGTCTAAACTCGCTATAGACCAAGTTCCATTTCACAGTGTATAAACACTCCTCGTGGATCATTTGATCACTTGGATTTGAGTTCTTAATGTTTTAGCGTAGGGTTTACCGAAACTATTTAAAGTTTTGTTCACTCACAAAGTTAGATCTTTCGACGAAATTTAGACGTCCAAAAAATAAAGACCAGGGTATATTTGAAGGACTAACCGTATTTTGTAATATTTACAGGGTCATTGCCGAAATTTTACCAAGGACATGAGAATACGACCATTATATTCGTAGAAATGACTGGTTATACTCAGAATGCAACCAGTTTAATGGCGACATTGCTAGAGCAGCAACAGTTAACTGGAAGCATACCGTTGCGGATTAGAGTTACCCAACCGGTTCGGATCAAGCTTGGGAAATTAAAGCTGCCGGAAGTAAAATTCTTTGTGAGGTGTGGTGTATTCGTTGATAGCTTGTCTGCTAACAGTGTTATTAGGGTTAGGAATAGTAACTGCAAATTCAGATTTAGACTATAATTTCACTTTTAAGTTTTTATTAATAATAAGGGGTTGAGGGTTCCGAGTCCCCCTCCCCCGTTCAACGCTGAGTCTCCGTTATCATTATTTATTTTTTTAAGATACATTTTGTTTCACACCATGTAAATAATTAATAAAATATCCATTTTTTTCTTGTTGTTGTTCATAAATGTTAATTTCTTTCTCATCATTGACCGAGAGGAAAAGACTGATATATACTGCTGAACTATTTAAACCGATGTTCTTAGAAACATTGAATTTTCAATGCTTGTTAAACATTGTCTTGGACCGTATAACATCATTCTTACATTTCAACCCCCAAGAAGAAGAAAAGGTTGTTAAATAAAAGTCTAACACAAAGACGCTTTCACGTCTCTTATCTTCTGGAGACAAAGTTGGGCCCTTTCAAGAACCATTTCAACTCTAGTTTTTCTCTTTGTGACCACTCTCTGAACCATCTTATGATTATTGTTCTTGTGGATCTTTCCCGTTGATGACGATGTCTGATCTCCAAATAATTCATTTGTGTACTTTCTCTTCTTGTGTTTCTGCTTGTTCTTACAGTTTGATGACTCTGTCCAACGCATTAACAACAACTTTTAGTTGCGGCTAACACAGTTTCATGTGTGAACGAAATCTAGATTTGAATTGACTTGATGACCACTCCTAACTACACTAATATCCAAGATTAGCGTCATGACTCATGACATAATAGAAGACAATGTCATGATAGTTAATATGATAAGGTAACAAATAGTTTATCGTCTACTGCTTAGCCATCTTTGTTGATATACTCGAGAGTTATGCATATACTAGCTAGATGCATTTGCATAACGAGTCTTTTGATTTATTTGTTCATTTACATCATTTGAGAAACAAGAAACCATATGTACTTATAATAGTGTAAAACGAGCAGAACAAAAATTGACAATCAATCAGACTAACAAATTGCCTAAAACTATATTAGAAATCAACTTATGTTTAAAAAATCATTTCAAAAGAAACGAACGTTATTGCGGTTGTAAAATCAAAACCAATATTTTCAAGCTATAGTAGATTCTTCAATCGCAATGCACTAGTGAGAAATTGTAAAGCCGTACAACTTTAACTTTATCCAACATGAACAAAGGGTATAGATTTTTTGAAAGTATAACCAAATACAAAGGCCAGAAAATTCTTACAGAATCTATTTATGTCTTGTCGAATATCTTTGAAGACGTGTTGTCAAATAAATTTAATTTTGGCATGGGAAATTCAATCGACTTATTTTTTTTAATGCAACACCATAAATACATGAATATACGACCGAAAAGGTTTGTCAAATATTATAATTTGACTAAAAACAATCTTAATAGTTATCTAAATAATTGAGAAATTGTTAGCATAAAACCGAAAATAATTAAGGAACAAAGCTTTTTATTTCTCTCATCAGTCCATATACTAAACACACGACAAGCAATCGCCGAAGGGACAGAGACACATAAACGAGAAAGATTGTACAAGTAGTACCTTGGCTGAGGACGAGGGGGGAGGAGGAGGCACGTGACGGAGGCGCGTGGTCTTCACTGAGGTTAGAGATGAAAGACTGAAGGTCGGACTTGAGGTAGGCGAAGCGGTTGGGATATTGAGCCTGAAGAATCTCAAGTTCCTCCTTAGCCGTTTCCATTAGTTGAATCTCCCACGAAGACGACATCATCACACAAACGAATAGTGAAAAGCCTTTTTGCTTCTCCACTTCCTGAGTGAGTTAAACAAAAGGTCAGTGACCTTTAGTTAAGAGAGACACTCATAAGACTAGGAGGGTAGTTTCGTCTTTTACGGTGCACGTACGGATGTGACAGGTCGCAGAAGACACGGAAAGGTATTTTTGTTTTTTTAATGGACAAAAAAAAAACATAAAAGTAGTAATTGAAAGGAGAAAAAGACAAGGAGTCGCTGGCTTCTAGTTCCTACGCACTAACCAGATTTGGGATTGAATTCTCATTAGATGTGTCCACATTTGATCAATACTTTTGGGGTAAATGAATTAAGTTTTCTATTAATATTTTTTAAATAGCGAATCAGGTAAATGTCTGAAGAGCTGTATGTTCAAAACAAAGAAAAATATAAAAGGAAAAAATCCGATTTAAAAAATCCTAAAATGTTCACGAACATTATTACAACACAGTGGTTCTGAAAATATGAATGAATGTGAAAGTGTACATACAACATGCGATTGGAGTTTTGGCTCAAACAACCGCAGTAGAACAAGAAGCAGCCAACTCAGTTGCTAGATTATTTTGTTCAATAAGCAGATCGCTGGACATGGCAGACGCTATTCTGTGCCGTTTCAAAATCAGAGAAGTGGCTAATCTTGCGTCTTGGTACTTCAAGGCGAGTACTCTCCCATCGTCTAAATCCAATTTCAGATTTTCTGTGTCACAGTTCTCTATGAGCTGGCATAAATGTCTCAGATTATCCACTTCCACTCCATTCACTTTCTTCACCTGGTAGTAATAAAAAAAGTGTTTCATTTCATATTTGCCCTTTATTAGAATCCTATGATGATGTTCTGTTATCTTAATTACTAAGTCCAAAAATGTATGCCATGATGAGATGAATAAATGAATCATGATGCGCTTGGATTCAGAGAATGACAAAAGGATCATCATATAAATACGGTTATAGTTTTCATACTTACTTGCAGCTCTGCAAGACGCTCAAATCCTGTGTTGATATCATCCATTAACACCTATCAGACAGATAATTAGTTATCAGTCAGGTGCCTAAATGACCAGATGATGTTTGTGTTGGCAATATCAAAAACTCTTATCAAGTAAATACGATCATAGTTACTCAAGTGATCGTCAATCGTTCTTAATCTCAACAATAGAACTAAGACAAAAAAGAAAAGCAACAAACCTGAGAGATAATGACAAGTTGTTGATTAGATTTTTCAGGTAGATCTCTTAATGCACGCTCGCACAATCTGCGGGGACAAGTGTTGTACCAATCTTCTCCGTATTCGTGTAGGTATGGCTGAGTGAGAGGCACGAATACAAAGCCCGCAAATATATAATAACTTGGAAGCTGGTCGAACTGATGCACTGGAACCAGCGGTTGTAGCTGCAAGCAAGCAATAAAAATTCGTTAAGGCTCAGAAGAAGATTGCCCAGTTCTACAGTCGGTGACAAATAATGACTTACAGGTCTGAGAGTGATACAAAACTCATGTTCTTTTCCTTCCCTCAAGACTTTAACCAGAGCTGTCTCATTTGGTTTCTTCATAGATACCATATGATCAAAAGTGATCCGCTCCTTCTTCCGGAGAGGAACTGCAAAGTAAATGAAAACACACTTTTTTATTCACCAGCAAAAACTACTACGTAAACAATGCGACGTTGAGGAGGTTCATGGAAAAATAAAAGAGAAAAATCTACCAGTGCCATCATTTCCAATGGGAACACCATCAAATGCGAGAATAACATCTTCCTTGTTCAGAATTTTATGAGCATCGGAGAGAGGGTTAATCTTGCTTATAAGAACCCCTGTCATTTCAGAACTCATCTGATAGATGCTACGGATCTGAGCATTCTCCATAGGCTGGCATGATACACCCATTGAGCAGAAACCAGTGTATTTTCCAGATTCTTCAACACCGTTTATGAAATGCTTTATTACCGGTGTTGGAATGATATAACTGCACTTTGAAAGCACCAGTTAGTTTAAATCTTTAATCACATGTGAGCAGGAAAACAAACTTTGTTTCACTCTTTTTCTGATCACTTAGGCTTTGTATCAAAAGTTTATTAGACTCACCCAATGTTCTCACCACCTGCAAGATTTTGAAAAGCAACGCCAGCTACTTTGTTTCCCATGATTGCTGGGCCACCGCTGTTTCCAGGGTTGATAGCAGCATCTATTTGAATAGCCATTAGCTGGGTGGCACCGTGAACATATTGGGTGGGTTCAACACGAGACACAACACCTTTCGTAACAGAGATGTTATCACCACCTGCACTAGATATATGATTATCCACTGTACTTGGAGCTAGAACACAACTCAAGTCTTATCAGTTGATAATTAGAAAACATACCTTGAGGATAGCCAACTACAAACACTTCTTCCCTCAGAAGCGGTATATCTCCCAGCTCCAAAGAGTTCATTCCTTCCCAAAAAACTTCACTATCAATCACCAAAACGGCTAAATCACACTCGTGTCCGATAGCCTCAACTTTAGCTCTGTGCTTTATAGGGGACCCGTGCTTCCTCACTAGCACGAAGGAGTGATCAGCCACCACGTGCGCGTTCGTTATAATCCTTCTTCCAGATATTACGAATCCTAACATCATAACCATTCAAAGTTAAAGCAGCAAAAGAAAACACAACAAGAAACCAAACAAAACAAAAAGTTATGGTCTTTAGCTATTACCAGAGCCCATGGATTCTCGCTGGGACTTATTCTGCCAAGGAAGGAAGTAGCTAGGACTCGTCGAAACTGTGAATATCTTCACCACCGAGTCCATCGCCAAATCCACCGCTGAAGAATACGCCGCCGACCCTTTTGCGGCATTTCTCCGCCGTGACATATGTCTTATGCTGATACGCCACCGTGAAGAAACCGGTGACGATGTAGTCGTCGTGTGTCGATGATGAGGATTAGAGTAATAGAATCTAGAGATAGGAGAAGACAGAGCACTCTCCCTCGGTAATGCTCTGCTTACTAAGGAAGGAGAAGTGAGGTACGCGGAAACCGAAGAAGCGGAGATTCTGCGGAGGTGCTCGACGGTGCGAATTGACCGGAGCAGCATTTTTTTTTGTGTTCCGATACTCTTTTTTTTTTTTTTTGGGTTTCTGAAAAGGGTTTTAAGCTGCTAGGTTACACCTTTTTTAACAGGACTAGAGACTTTTCCGGGCTACGCCCGGATTTATTTTTATAAATTGTTAGCTGTTTGAAAATATTAATTTATTTATATTAGAATAGTTACTTTATATATATTGGAAACAGCAAAAAATATAAATTATTATAATGAAGTTTAAATGATTATAATGTAAAATGAAAAATAATAATAAAACACACACATGTTATATTACTCAAAATATTATTACAGTATAAAAAATCAGGTTTAAACTCAAATCATTTTAAATTTTGATTTCCTAACTTATTCATTCCCTCTTTCTTTCAGATTTGTATTACTTAATTAGTGGCTAATGTTTTTTTTTAGTTTTATCAATAAAACTAATCTTTCTAGAAGTATGCATGAAAAATATTTCAACTTCAAAAGTGTTGGATCTGATAAATATTTTTGCAAATACATTGATAAAAGGTAAACTTTTAATTGCTTATTGTGTATTTTCTGAAAATCCATAAAAGTTGAGAAAATAGAATGGTTTCCATGAGGTTTTTATGTTGTGCAGATATCTCTACTAAGTATTATATGTTAGTAGATTGTTTGTCCGCGCTACGCGCGGAAAGTTGTTTTTTGATAATAAAATTATTACGGAAATTAAAATATAGCATGGAAATAAAACTGTATTAAAATATTTGTAGAATTGTGTACGAAGTAAAGAGGAGTTTGTTTATTGTTTAACAACGTAGACAAAAGAAAAAATGGTTGTGCTTCAGAAGAGTGGGTTGGAGGGATATTGGAGTCTGTAAATTTAAAAAAAAAGCCAAAATAGGAACATAACTTGTAAATTGATAAAGAGGAATCAAACTCGGTGTAATATTTGATCATGTACTTTGTAGAGTTCCTTAGTACTCTTTTGGTGGAAGAAGCTTATGTGATGTTTTTCCCAGTTGTTTGGTGGCTAAAGGGCTGCCAATCATTTAAATGGAAACTGTTGATCATAATATATGAGATATAGATGTTGAAATTATCATAGAATGTTTTTTTTTATCGTTGTGAGCTGGGAGATATATAAAGATTTCTTTATAAATTATATTCTTCACTTTCTTTACGTGTGAACTCCGATCTTCTGCATAAAACCATCCATTCAGTGAACATAGTTTTTTCAATGTCAGGCTTTCGGAGAACACGCCCCAGATCATCTGTTTCTTTAATTGTGATATTATGTTCACATTCCAAGTGAATGATTAGCTTTTGGACTGATGGCTTCTTTTTGTGAATGTGGAATGCAAATGTTCACCACATAGACTCACAAGCTGTTAAGTAGCGACAGTCGATGAAGTCTTGGAATGCCCTGCATAGAGCACAGTGTGGTGTAAATGTGAATAATTATTTATTATATTTTATTCACAATTTTGTATTACAAAGTCTATAGAATTACCTGCTTTAAAATATATATAGGTTTTTGTATTTATTATTTGGTTGTGTTAAGAATTATTATACTCGTTTTTTGAATTAATATGTATTGAATATAATATTTAGTGTAAACGTTTAGAATGTTTTTTTAGATATAAGAGTATAAATTATGCTGACTTTGAAAAAGTATAACTTAGTAATAGTAGAGTATATTTGACATTAAACTTCAGAACACATAGTAGTCTATATTTTCTAAAAACCATGTAGGCATAGTTTGATTCATAATATAGTATCCAATGTGTATAGTTTTTTTTAAATAATTGTTTACCCTAGGGAGGTTTTTAAAGTGATTATTTTTAAATTTATTATTTTATTTTTATTTTTTTCATCATTAACCTTTGAGGAATTCTGTAAACCTAATTGATTAAAAATACAAAATATTCAATACAATAGTTTTTTTTGGATCCACCTTTACACTAAATTTGTGTTAAAACTTACATCTAGGGGTGTTCATTCCGGATATCGGTTCGGTTTCGGTTCGGTTTTTTTTGGTTTTCGGTATTTCGGTTAGTAAAATATAACTACCATTCTAAATCCATATTTACATCGGTTCGGTTCGGTTTATATACCGTCGGTTTTTGGTTTATTCGGTTTTATACCAAAAAACATAATTATTTTGTTTGAGATCATATTATATGAATTTTAGAGTCATATTGTCAACACAGTCATTTATTAAAAATATATTACATGTTCAAATAGATGAACAAAAAAGTAAAAATGCTTCTACCATCAAATAAAATAATCAATTCTATAACTAAAATCAAAGCTTGAAATTTTGAAAATAAAAATATGAAACAAAACAAAAACATAAAAGAAAAGTTTTTTCACTCTTCCATATTTAGTGTTCATTAAAGTCATGTTTTTTCAATTGAAATTTTTCCATTAATTATTGTCCATCAAATTTATAATCTTCATATTAATTAAGTGAAGACTAAAATAAATCAAAAAGATCAAAAAAAGACTTAGAAAATAAGATGTATGAATTGCGATGTATTGTTATTTAATTATAGTTCAAATGTTTTACAAATTAAGGTTTTTTATTACTATAAAATTATGGTAATAGTTATTAACACAAATTTAACTTATGTAACAAATAGATTTTCATGTATTGTTTTAAAATAGATACATATTTATATGTTTCTACTTTTAATCGGTTTTGTTCGGTTTATTCGGTTTAATCGGTTATATACCAAACCATATCCAAATCCTACGGTTTTTATAAAATTATATCCATTCGGTTTATATGGTATATACCAAAACCAAACCATATTGTCTATTTCGGTTCGGTTCGGTTCGGTACGGTTCGGTTTTACCATATTGAACAGCCCTACTTACATCTGATTACTTTGGAAACTGGTGTATTTTTTTGAATTTTTTTGGTGGCTTTTAAAACATGTGTTGAAACATCTTGGTTTTAATGTCCTCGGCAATTGCAGGGAAAAGAAACATTTCCTTCAAGTTGGTAAGTAAATCTGAAATATTTTTATTGTAATAACTAATATTTATGTCCGCTGATTAAAATAAGTATGCTAATATAATTTGAATAGACAACAATGGTGAATTTATAATCAAGTTCTCAAAAAGGTCTGTTGAATAGTTTGATATAAAGATAACTTTTATAATTTGATTGCTCATTAGACTTAGCATATTATTTATATTTTATTAGCTTGATATCATGGGGGAAATAGCGAAGCTGTAGAATAGCTTGATATTATAATAAGCATACAACTATGTATCTGTGTGTATACTGGCATACTTATAGGAAACCATTTAGCCAAATTAATAGTTACTAACATCTAACATTTATATGTTGGCCAAGCGTGGTTTGGCTATGCTTTCCAGAGTTTGGCTTCTCATAGTGTTCTATATTTTTCGTATATACTCACTGGAAACACAACCTATGTGCCAGGGAACTAAACAAATCAATAGGTAGACAAAAAACCAAAATTCTATCCTATGATAATCTGTCTTTTTGGAAAAAAATTCACAAAAAAAAATATAGTCTAATTTTTTTTAGACAAAGGGGACTTAATCTAGGTGTTTTGTTTTGTTTTCAAATATTTTCTAATCGAGGGAGATATAAAACTTTTAATCCACGTTCAATGAAAATCAAAACTTGTATTAAAAGTAAAATCAAGCTAATGAGTGACATAGACTTTTATGGAGATAATATATTGGCTCTGTTTTTTTATGTAAAGATTTACAATTATGGGAAAAAATATATTCAACTTAGTTGTGCAATTGATTCTTTTGATATGAGGCATAAATCAAGGCATTAGATATTATTTGGTAGCACTAATTTGGGTCCGGTAATTTTTTTAAAAAAAGTTAGTATCATGCTTTTAACGTGAAACTCATGCTGATTCAAAAAAAGTTAGTACCATGCTTTAAAAAACAAATTGTTTCCAAAATAGATTCAAAAGTATGAAATAAGCAGAATTAGGAGAAAGAGTCAAACAAAAGCCAAAAAAAACTGGAAAGCTAAAACAGATAAGTGTAGTAAAAGTTGCATTCTTTGCCACGATGAGAGGCATATTAGTTCCCATCTTTAGAACGTTTAGCGTTGCCTATCTCAACACCATCACCCATCCTTTTCAGCCCTACCTCTGCAGAATCTTGAGGGCTTTTGGATGGCTCAATAACGTCATACCCAGTCGCAAGTGTTCCATTACCAGAGCCACTAATTTGATCAGCAACTGGATCTTGTGTAGATAGTGGAGCAGATGGGGACAGGACCTTCGTCACGGTTATTACCCGCGTCCTGCCTGAAAAATTGTGCTCAGTCACCTTTACATTGAACTTGTGTGTTTGCCCTATGGTGTTGAGCAGAGCTTGCGGAACGGGCACCTCGAATCCATTTTCTTTATTTCCATTGGCCTGGCATGTTTTAAAATAGTTGTTAGCTGAGACCGTAAGTGTGTAAATAAACAACTCGATGGTAGTATATTATACTAATCTTTTAGGTAATGAGTTTGTACCTCAAAATAATTGCTAACCAACTCCGACGCATGCTTCCCTGTTAGCTCACGACCGGCATCGCCAAGGAGAACAAAAACAGCCTCATCACTCTTATCATAAACATAATCTTAGCTAGGTACCTGGCATTAAAATATTAGCAGTTAGTCACCGCTAAACTAAAATTGAATCAAGGGGTTAGAGTTCATACTGTGGTTCACCGGCAACATCGTTCTTGCCACATTTTGCGCACATAAGGGAGGTTGGCCCTTTGGTTGCCTTTGTTTTGAACCCACTGCATGCTATATAATACCAAGAAGAGTCGTGGACAACATCATCGATTGTCGCAGTGCACACAAAGAAAGCATCCTGAGACAATGTGTAAGCAATTAAGATAAGTAAAAATATGTTAAACAATGAATTAGAAACAAATATAATTTTTTATACCTTCACAGCTCCCTGCTTCATGTAGGAGAATATTTCTCCAATAGTCAATGTCTCAGTTTTTGTAACCACATCTGCATTGACCTGCTTGGCAATATATGGATTTATTTCCAACCTGCTCCAACGTTTGAAAACATTTCATAACTCAAACTGATTGTAAGTGGCAAGGGTTCTAACTATTATATACTAAATTTTTAAACATACCAGTCGATATACTCTTTAGTTGGTTGGACCTCGTAGTCAAAAAGACCCGTGAGGAGGTCATGGATGTGAGAGCAAGTGTGCCTGTAGTATTATGTTGTCATAGACAAAGGCAAATGAAACAGAAAATATACATATTAGTTCTTTGTTTATGCTTTTACTCTCTATGCGATATTTATAAAAATTAAACAACTACAAAGAACAAAGCTAAACGACTGCGATGACACAGAGGTAAAGTATATGGGCTATAGGGAGAATTTAAGATTGTAAGGTGCGATTCAGTCTGAGATAGTGAAAAGCGTACCTCCTAAACGTTTGGGGTAAACAGTAGTCACCAAAATCACGGAGGGAGTGTTGTCAGAAGACTTGAACTTCTTGCAGAAATCCACAGCAGCTTGGTCCCAAAGATAGAGCTTCATAACAGGTCCCCCGCAAATGATTAACATTTTCAGTTTTGGAAAATACCATAGTGTACTGTGTGATTTGGACAAAAAGGTAAACGTAAACACTTACGCATGCGACTGCACATGCACCAATATACGCCGAGTGGTTGCGAGCTCGGCATCGTCAATGAAGGGACGCATATTGAGGCTCTAGCCGTTAACCAGTTTCAAGTGTCCAATAACATCTGGTACAGGTTGAGAAGCAGAATGTTGTTGAGAAAGCTTATAATTAATAAGTTATGAATTTAAGATAACACCCTAATCTAAAATCAGATACTGTTTTTTTGTAGATAGTTAGCTACTAATTGTGAGATATTGTGTATAAAATAACAAACCAAGTATGTGGAAGCAACATATTACTAAATGATAGAAAACTTACCGTAAAGATCACTTTTCATATCACAGCCAGCTTCGAAGTCTTCATAGGAATGGAACCGGAAACGGTCCTCCTCGAAGTCCACGGGATGTTCTCAAGGGGCACCAACTCGGAAGTGTGGGAGAAGGAGATTGTCACGCTGTGAGCAGCAACCCGGAACACCTCTTTGTTTCTGGATCCGTAGAAGCTGGTGAGAGTGTAGAGACCAGACCGCCTTGTCTCATATGTGGCATGAATTTTTTGATTCTTCCTGGTGGGACAAAGCCTTGAATAACGGTCTCCTGCAAACAAATGAAGTTCGAGCGTAAGTGAAAAAAAAAAGAATAACATAATTAAAATTCAAAAGAAGCTCTCCAAAGCAGTTTCAAAGTTAATCTCTTCAACATCATAAGAAAAACATGATACTAAATATTTTTAACAGTAACAAAAGCAAGAGGTTAATCACTTCAACATCATACGAAGAACATGATACTAAATATCTTTGACAGCAACAAAAGCGAGAGGGTTAATAACCTGTTCGTCGATGAGAAGCATCTCAAGACCGATCAGAGTCTTTTGCAGTGGGTTTCGAGCCTCCCAGAAGTGAACCAGACGAAACCGTAAATTGGTTTCCTGAGGACCCAAGGATACTTCGTTGAAGAGCATTAGTTCGCGATTGTCATCGGAGGAAACATGCGTCTTGCCGTTCGCTTTAACCACGGTGGATTGAACGGGATTAGATCCGGTTTTCGACTCGCCGTTGCCGTCGGAGGAGGAGATGATCGATTTGCCGTTTGGCTTTGTCGACATAGTGTTTCGTTGAGGAGAGTGAGTTTTCGATTAGGGTTTCTAAAATGAAAAGGCATCTTTGTATAAATAGGGACGAAACAAAGAAAACGAAACGAAACTATCAATGGATGATTGAAACAAAGAAAACGAAACAAAATATTGACATGCTTAAAGTTTATTATAAAGGAGAAATTGATTGACGTAAAGCATAGATCTGAACTCATTCTTCAGGTTTTTCAATCGGAGAAAACGAAAGGGTAGAGAGGAAGATGCCAAGTTCGTTTGTTAATTTGGAAAAAAAAGTTCAGGCCCAAACGTGAATAGCAGAAGCAGGACGAAGCCCACATGTGTAAAAAACAGAATATGATTGGTTGATTATTTTGTAATACGTGGCATAGCTATATGATGAGGATATCTTCCTTTTAGTATAGTATAGATTCTCTACTAAATATTATTTTTCTAATTTTTCTTTTTCAGGAAAATTAATAGAAATATTAATTTATAGTTATTTAAAATCTATGATAAAATGATACATTTATGTAAAACATTACGGTGTCATTTTACATTAATTAATATAAAGAAATATTAGTTGAAAATTATGAATTATAATTTTTAAGAAAATTAATTGAATTTGTTGAATTGCTATGAATTTATAGTTATTTAAAATCTATAATAAATGATACATTTATGTAAAATAGTAGCGTGTCATCTATAATAAATTTTGCAGATTTTTAAGTTTTATAAATTTTAATTATTTATTAGTAGGTATAACTTGTGACTTATGAATTATTCATCTTAATATCTTATGAAAAAAGCAAGATGCTAATATTTATTGACGGAATTCGTGGTGTTTTGCTAATAGAAAATAATGTGCTGCTTTCTAAGAAACTTGGGATTTGTTTTTTTGACTGGAGGGAAGTGACTACTTAAAAATGGGAAATTTGGTCATCATTCTATGCACAAGACAGCATGCTATTGTTTCTTGACTGCTTAAAAATTCTTAAAAAACGATTCAAAGAACCTTAAAAAGATATTAATGGAAGAATCTATCTAATGATGAAAGAGTGATGCGGCTGAAAGAAGGGTATGAAAACGATTCAAGAACCTTAAAAAAGTTGCTCAAAATCTATTGGGTCTCTCTCTGATACTTGTTTTACTTTGCAGGTATATCAAAGAAGGAAGCACAGTGAGTGTCATTGGAGTGGTACAGAGAAACGAAAGCGTGTTGATGATAGTGCACGTTCCCTGCAAGTCTTGAAGGCATTGTGTTGAGATGTGAAGATTCATCCAATGTAGACGCAATTCCCGTCTAGTGCGGTTAGTAGCAAGTCTTTTTTCTTGTTCTTCTTCCACGGTTGGTTCACTTCGGCTTCATAAAATATTTTTCATGAAATCTGAATTGTGTTCTTTGTTGGTGGCTTTTCACTCGCTCTGCTGAGATGATTCCTTTGGTTTGTGGTCTTATGGTAGTTTTTTTTGCCTCTACAATACTCTGTTGTTTCATTAGTCAAAAAAAATCTCTGTTGTTTCTTCTGCATATATAACTAATTTAATATATACATTAGTGAAAGCAAAGACAGTAAAATACTGCAGAATATAGATTAATACACGTAGAAAAAAAGAGACTCTCAAATCTCCAAACAATAAGCCAAAACTCTAATATACTAAGAGCAGGACTTGGTTATACTTGTTTCTCCGTTGGTTGATTCAAGAGGTAGAAAAAGTGTACAATCATAGCAACATGCTGATCACAAGCACATACACACATATACAGATGTTGGCTCATAAGCTGTTTAAAGAACACTATTGAAAGAAGCATAAACTTAGGCGAAGCTCTGACATTCAAAAAGTTTATAATCTATAATCACAGTAGTACGATGAATGTTTCCTAAAGAAAAAGGTGAGAAGAAAACCCCTTCAATTCCAGAAACCATTTTGGTTCTAAGTAACCTGGTGAAGGGCAATAAATTTCTTCTCGCTGAGCAGTAGAAATGGCCTGGTACCTAATCCCTATTCTCAAATATTGGTTAAATTTTAAGATCAAGGGCCAAGAGGCAAACAAAATCTCAGTAGTTCGAATTAAAAAAAAACTGTCAGCATCATTATAGCATACCTTTTGTACTCTCTGATATGTTTGATCATTGATCATCATCCACCTGCTGATACATTCCAACTTTAAAACAATCAATTGAATAAAAGAGTAAAAACCAAAGCATACTTACAACGTTTACTGCCCAATTGTTCTGGATACAATTTACTTTAGCCCTGTTCGCTATCTCAGTTCCCGTAGTGTAAACATATTCTACGATAGTTGGGTTACTCAGGAACAGAACCGAGCTATATGTGCATATATCTTTTAAGCTCTGGAAAAACAGCAAAAGTGAAGACTAACGACATAGGATATATATTTTTCTTAAAATACTATACAAACAAAATTAATAGGAATCCACACCTTAATTTGTGATTAAATAAGAAAAATATGTAGAAAGAAAACCTTGTTAGAGAAAGACTTCGTGCGGGGAATTTTTTTAATCCCCTGATTCCTATGGTTGGTCTTTGGAACAATCTTGATTCTCGTTCTCTCAGATCTTC
The DNA here is from genome assembly GCF_000309985.2 of Brassica rapa. Lineage (NCBI taxonomy): Eukaryota > Viridiplantae > Streptophyta > Magnoliopsida > Brassicales > Brassicaceae > Brassica > Brassica rapa. The sequence goes on along the minus strand of NC_024798.2, from coordinate 7,990,576 downwards.
GTAGAATCACAGCACCAATAACCTACAGCATGTGCATGAATGCATCAAATCATTAAGAAAAGAAACATGGTGTTGATTTCAGATGAGAACATAGCATATTTATCCTAAAAACAACAGTTTTTGAAGTTTATTCAATAATATACGACGCTGCCGAAGGTGGGGATTCCGCTGGATAAGCAAAGAATGGATACATTTATAATCCTAACTACTTAATATCATATTCGAGAACGATCGTAAGAAAAAAAAGAACCTTTCTTCTATGATGGCCGAAAGACGAATCTAATGGATTTTACGGATATCCCTGCAACTTCCGGCGACCAGAGCATCCTAATCCTCCTTACTCAATCCCCCGCTAATCATCTGCTTATATAGAATGAGAGCCAACCGACGAAGAAGGCAGAGAAAAAAGTGGGAACGTCAACGGTGAAATTACTCCTCGAAACGGATTTGGAGAGAAGAGAAATTGAAGAGGTAAGAGATGGAAGTCGAAAAGTGAAGAACGAAATTAGGTTTCGTCGGCCATCAATTGCAGATTGGACTATATAGCCCACAGATCAGACAGGCCAAAAACAACAGAAGCCCAAACAAAAAACTATTAATGACGTGGAAGAATGCTGCTCCACCATTGGCTGATTTTATAGTCCGAGCTGGACAGCTTAAAAGGGCTTATTATTGCCCTTTTAGTATAGGTTAGATTCGTTTAGCCGATTCGTACCGACCGGTTTAATCTTGGTTCAATTTTGAATGTAATTTACTGTAATACAAGTAGTTTTGTATGACCCAACGAACACTGTTCAAAGGTACTTTTCTCTCTGTTTTGTCTCTACAAGAATCGAATACTGGTGTCGAGTCTCTGTCTGAATCCCTGTTTTCATATTTCAAACATTTTATAACCTTTTTTTTTATAACTCAAGAAGACACCTTTCTAAAATTTAATATTATGATTTGAAAGCCAAAGAAACTACCAAAATAGAACATTTCGTGAGTTGTTTTGTTGAGCATCAAACGAACAACACATCTTACTCTTTAAAACTGCAAAGCAGCAACATTTTAATCTTACTTCTTCCTAAAATGTTTTCATTAGAAGAAACAAACAGCATAGGTAGAGAAAGAGCTCTCTATTGTCTTCCTCTCTTCTTCATGATTCTCGGGGTATCTCCAACCCAAACCTATTTTTTCCTTTATAATTTTCACAAAAATAAAATAACTCTATTATAGGGTAAGTTTTATCCCAACGGTTTACTCTATTGTTGTGAGAATATAGAAAAAAATAGGTTTACATTGGAGATGATCTTAAACCTAAGTTGACATTCGTTTTATCTGGCAAGAGGTAAACAACTTTATTGAGTGCAATCCTCTCACCACGCATGTTGTTTATATTACCATTAAACTTTGGGGGCAAGCTGCTAAGAATCTCACGGATGACTTGTTGATCAGATACATGGCTTTTAGGCAAAAAAGTAATTTTAGACCTATAATTAGTTTAATTAAATATTATTATTAAATAAATATATAGAAAAACTTATCTAAATTTATTAATTTGTTTTTTTAAAAAAATTTAGACTATTATATTTTTAAAATATTATGTCAATATGAAATTGAAAGTGAAAAAAAATAAAAATTAGACCGTTGTTGTTGAGAAAAAAAAATATTAGGCCCCTTTATATCACTAAATTTGCTTGATTTTAGGTGGGTCCTGGGCGAGTATACTGCTGGCCCTCCCACATGAGCCGGCCCTGATCAGACATGTTAGACCCGTAGAACTTAAGCTGGTTCACAAGCTCCATCATCTTTTTAATATATTCCCCAAAGCTTTCTTCCTTCTCCAGCATCATTTCGTCAAATTTGGTCTTAAGGTAGGTCAGTTTCAAATCCTGAATCTCATTGGTCTCTCCGAATTCCGCTCTGAGAATCTCCCATGCTTGCTTGGACGATGTTGCTCTACCTATCTGAAGAAAGATCGGGTCTGTTACAGACATTTGCAGCATATGAAGAGCCGTCATATCCTTGATTCTCTGATCTTTTTGGCTCGTAACAGAATCCAATAATTTGGTGATTTGTGTTTTCTTCCGAAAATCCACTCTTTATAACATTCCATACGTCACGAGCCATCAAAAGATTCCTCTTCTTTATAATCCAAACCTCATGGTCGTCTCCATCAAACAACGTCATTTTCATCTGCATGTGCGCCTCCATAGCTGCAACAATACCCACTTTAAAAATCCACAGTATAAAAAAGGAACCGTCTCTATAGAACCTAAATTTTAGCTGAACCCAACTCCTAAATAACCAACCCTAGATCTTCAACCCGACAATATCTAAACACACTATCCTAACTAAAACCTATTTTTTTATGTGGATCATTTCTAGGGTTTGTGACCTTAATAAACACACTATCCTAACTAAAACCTATCTAACCAACCCTATCCCAACTCCTAAATAACCAACCATAGATTTTATGCATTTTATTTACACCGCCAGATCATTTCGTTAGAATTTCGCCAGTGATTCCCAACGATTTTTCTTTCATAAAAAATAGTTGGTAATTACAGACAAAATCCCGACGAATGCTCTATTTGCATTTTTTGGTATTTCCTCGGTGATTCCTCAGTAATTTATGATGAAATGCTCGTCGTCGGTAATTCCGTTCTTGTTTTGCTTTTTTAGTGTTTACACAAACATGGATTATCATGGATGATTCAACTATTAGGAACCAGAAATCAGAGGAGAAGATTGTCGTCATTAAACACTATTATTGACAACATATATATGTTGCAGCACTCAACATGTCAGCGTTTTGAAGTTGATTGTAAAGACTTGATCTGGATTATTCAAGATCCAAGAACATGTTTAAACTTTTCGACAAAGTTAAAGGAGCTAGCGATTTGGAAACAAGAATCTTAGGAGTTCTAATTTGGATACCATCCCCGAGCAGAAAACTCATTAGCACAGATTCATAGATATATGTACTTTGTTGGTTGTTTTAGTACGATTTGACTATCCGGTTCACGTTTAATTTGAGTAATATATTCATTGTTTCATGTTAAAAAAAGAAAAGAAACTTATATATGTGTATATATATATATATATATCCCTTATATATTAAAAGAGAAGCATTGTAATAAATGCATTCACACTATAATAGACACGTGGCAGCCTCACAATGATTTGATAATAAATATGTTAACGCGTTCACACTATATTCATAAATATGTTCACACTATGTACTTTGCGTTTTTTTAAATATAAAACTCACATAAATAGTTCCAATAAAACTCTGAATTTTTTGGTTCGAATAAAAATAGATAATGAATCAAAAGTCAAACTATATATATATATTATTTTATTATTTATGGATAAAGTTAAGCAAAATATTCATAAATTTTGATTCGATTCGTTATTCGTTTTGATTTGAACCAAAAAATCTGGATATCCGTAACTCTACGAAACAAATCAAATACTAAAATACAATATCCAAAAAAGAAGCAAATCACAAATACCATTTAGGAACATATATCTAATTCGATCTGTTATATGGATTTATATACACATATGTAAAGAATTATATATATATATATATATATGTTATATATATTATACTTTATATCAGTTTTACAATATTTTATGAATTAAATTTATTATATTAGGTACTAGAATTTAAAAAAGTTAAATAATGTTTTATTTTTGTAATAAAATGTTATTATTAAAATTTTCAATTATTTTAAAAATTTTATTTTATTTTATTTACGGATCAAATCAGATATTCTTTAAAATTTCAAAACATTTCGGATATCTGAGTCACCGAATCTAGGTGGCTAAAGATCGAATCGACACGAATGCTTCCAAATACTCAGATAATTGATCTGTGTCCACTCCTATTTACAGATACAATTTTATTTTCTGTATATGAAAAAATGACTAATGGCAAAGCCTTTTTTATTTTAAATTAATTTTATTTTTACTTTTCATTTATTATTTTGAACAAAAAAGTCATTTAATATTAATTAACAATATCTTTATATATTTGTCAACTATTTGTATATACTTTTTACATACATACATGTGAGCACATTGTAACTAAATTGTAACTAAGAATTCACCACAACTGAAATATCTAATTTTTTTGAAAGTTGAAATATTTTTTCTTAATGTTTCTTTCACTACCGACAAAATTGTAGTGAAATGATTTGTCTTAATAGTTTTTTTTTCTTAAACTATTATCTGTTTAAAAACTATAATATGAAACTATTGGTTCGACATGACGACTATCTAAAATTCATAATATGAAAACAAACATATAATATTAATTTTTGGTTTCTACCGGGAAAAACCAAAAAAATCAAATATTTTAACCGAATAAACGAAAATGAATATTAATTTAAAATAATAGTTATATTTTAGAAGATTAAAAACCAAAAAAAAAACTTAAAAGCGAACCAATATCCAGATTAAACAGATTTAATGTCTTTTTATTAAAAATAATGAAACTAATAATCACATCCCGCGCAAGGCGCGGGTTATTACCTAGTATATATATATACTTCGTACATTCAGTGTATCTATAAATGTACTTTATTGACTATATGTTTTTTTTTTGTCAAAGTTGAGAGAGATAGCTTATTGTCATCAAATGAATGAATTTAATCTAGCATAGGATGAAGGTGACAAAAGGCGATTGACATCTTCAAATCGAAGATTTATTAAGATTCAATGTAATTCTAAACAAAATGTAGTTTGATTCGGGAAAAAGAAAGCTGCGCCTGCTCAAGTCGTTTAAATTGCTACCTTTTGAAGAAATATCCATTTTAGTTTTAAACTGCTAAATAGTAGGCAACTTTCGTGTAAAATAATCATATTAGCTATGAACAATTCCGCATAAGTGTTGTCAATAGTCTATTAGAAACTTCCGAGATTCTACCGTTTTTCTTGTTAAAAAAATGTAAAAGGAGATTTGAATCCCACTATCATACCACTGTAATAACAAATTTTTATCATCTTTTAAGACTTTAAAGGGGAAAACACGAAAAACAAAGAGCAACGATGACACGCTATTATTATAACAAGGTAAAGACGGGCCTAGTTTGTAACTTAAGTAATCCATGCAGACGCGCTGTGTCTTTGTCACCCTATTTGATATGAGCTTTAAACGCAACACCCTTTATCCTTTTATCCGAATATAATTACAATATACTCTAATACAAACTATAAAATAAATAAAACCGTGTGTGTATATATACATATACCTTACTACACCTACTCATTGCCATCAAGTATTTAATTCCCTTTTCAACTTCAATTTACGTACCCAATAAGGAGTTTCTTTCATTTCCTCACATCAAACATTAACACAAAAAGCAAGATGGAGAAGTTCCAATATACGATTATGTACGCTTATTTACTTATGTCAACAACAATCTTCTTGTCTTTGCCAATACAATCTCACGCGACAATACTCTTCAATGTGCTGAGCTTCGGAGCTAAACCTAACGGTATTGTTGACTCAGCTACAGCTTTTGCCAAGGCATGGGATGCAGCGTGTAGCTCGACGGATGCTGCGGTTATATACGTACCCAAAGGACGATATCTTGTTAGCCCGGTTCGTTTCAGCGGTGAAAGTTGCAAGAGCCTTGATATTGTTTTCAGGATCGATGGGACTCTTGTTGGTTCGGGGGACTATAACTTTCTTGGGCGAGAAGAAACATGGTTCAGCTTTGAAAGAGTCACTGGAGTTTCTGTTATCGGTGGTTCTTTCGACGCTAAGGGACCTTCGTTGTGGGCTTGCAAGGCCTCCTCCAACAACAGCTGTCCTGCTGGTGCTACGGTATGATAAGTTAGCTAGTAAAAGGACTATCACTAATATGCTATCGTATTGGTCGGAACCAAAAACATTTACTAGACCATGTTTGGAATTCAAAACCAATTAAAAATAAGTGGAATAATTCATATTGTTTATATTTCATATTACGGATTCTAACATGGTCTTTTGAGATTTAGGAGATATAAAAACTACTACTAACCAGAAAGTGATTAAAGGTCAATTAGGCTACACAACAACTTTGAAAACTTAAGAATTTTTCTTCAAAATCAATTGAAAATTAATGTAATGGTGTTTTTCCTTTTTATTTTACATTAGGAATCGTTTCAGTAGTGATATGAGAATTTAACAATATCTTATAGAAAATAATTAAGCCCTTTTAACAAAACTATATATTAAACGATATCTAAAACCTTAGATCTCTTTCTAATTGTTTTTCTTTGAGTGTAATGATGCAGACAATAAGTTTTGTGGAGTCAAGTAGAGTCAAGGTGAAGGGATTATTGTCATTGAACAGCCAAATGTTCCACATCGTCATTAATCGATGCCGTAATGTTAAGATCAACGATATTCGGATCGTGGCGGATGGAAAAAGCCCGAACACAGATGGCATTCATGTCCAACTATCAACTGATGTTGAAATTCGTAACGCTTCCATCAAAACTGGTGACGACTGTATCTCCATTGGCCCCGGAACCAAGAACTTGTGGGTCGAACGAGTCACATGTGGCCCTGGTCATGGAATCAGGTGATTCAACGTTTTGTTTTCGCGTAATATTTTTATTTATTTCCAGTTCTATGTGAATATATATACACTCATCTAGAAAAAAAAAAGAGGAATACATTCATCCAATGATCGTGACATATATGTGTAATAAGTCGTGTATATGCACCTATTACCTATATTTTTTTTTTTGAAACACTCACCTATTACCTATATATATGTAAGAAAATAATTGAATGGCTTGACTATACTGGTAAGTTCAAACATCTAGTTTGATTAATCATATAGGAAAACACAAGAAAAATATTACTTTTAAAGTCATTAACTTTTGATTCATCTAAATAAAATTTAACCTTAGGTTATTCCTTTCAAAAATCGATTTCAAAAAGAATTAGGTGGGAAAAACCAATCAATTTTATATAAAATTATTGGTAATATTTTTTTTTTGGTCAACAATTATTGGTCATATAATCGTTGTTCTTTGGAGAATGTGTTTCATTATAAATTATTGTTTTATTTAAAATCATTTTTACAAATATGTTTGGCTAACAATATGAAGTATATACACGCTGTTTTTTTTTTTGCACGCATATGAATCGTGTGTCATATATAATTCTTTAAAATATGGTTTGTCTGAGATGCAGCATTGGGAGCTTGGGAAAAGATAGAGAAGAGGAAGGGGTACAAAATGTGACGGTGAAGAAAACAGTTTTTGTAGGAACAGACAATGGATTAAGAATTAAGTCATGGGCTAACCCATCATCCGGTTTTGTTCAGAGGGTTCGATTCTTAGAGTCTCATATGTTCAATGTCAAGTTTCCTCTCATCATTGACCAACACTATTGCCCTCATAACATAAACTGTCCTTCTCAGGTAACATAATCAAAAACATTTTTTTTTGTCAGTGCATCAAAAAGATTTTATTACAGTTAGAAATCATTACTTTATTTGGACTGGGGATTACCTATATATATACTGTATATAAAGTGTTTTATGAAATCATTAAAAATTTAAAACTAAGAGTATAAAAGTATTTTGAGTATTATCTACTAGTATTTACTTTTCATTACTATAGATAAATAAAGATGAAATGCTTAAGTCACTTTCACTCTGATCATAATTCATAATCAAATGCATATCAATTAAAGAAACAACATTGATGCAATACAGCTCTACAGATTTAATTACATTTTGAAATAATGATATAGGAATCAGGAGTGAGGATAAAGGATGTGATATATCAAGGCATAAGAGGAACATCGGCTACAAAAATTGCGGTAAAATTGGATTGCAGTGCTAAAGCTCCATGCACACGTATTAGAATGAAGGACATTAATCTGAGATATGCTAATGAAGCTGCACAATCTTCATGTGTCAATGTCCTTGGAGATGCACTTGGTTCGGTCAAACATCAAACCTGCTTCTGATTATCATTCTATGAAGATCATAAAAGCGACAAAAATTATAGCATATTTGTATATAAAATATCATATATTTTTTTTAAAAGGTTCATATTTGTTAAAAAAAAATTTATATTTGTAATTTTGTAGTATTGATTGTGTTCGGTTAATATTTGTAGGTGGGCCAGTATATATGCTGATAACGGCCCATTACGATAATTTTTACGGACCATTAAAAAGGTTATTATAGTAATTTAAAAGATATTTCGACGAAAACTTAAATATCAATAAAAATAAAAAATCAGCTCGAAATTTGTTTGAAATCGAGGATTGTCCCGCGAGCGCGAGGGGAGGGAAATCTCAATTTGAAGATTCTTTGGCAACATAAAAAAAAGTCTCTTCCTCTTTCTCTCGCAAAAGAATCCCTAATTTCTTCCTCTCATGGATTCGATTGAAGCACCCTCGTTTTCGCTAGGCTTCGACCTTGACGCCGCATCGGATCCCAAGCCTGGTTTAACCGGAGACGACGAGCCTGAGCCGGGACTTACGGTCTCTGATTCCGATCTGGAGCTTGGACCTGGTAGTTCAAGCCCCGCTCTCAAGCGGTTGCGACGCGGATTCAATGATACCAACAAGTGTTCTGCGGAAGATGGTGCCAGTGAGTTGTTAGGTCGCGCGGAGGATCGGGATGATGACGACGACGACATCGAGGAGTTCTCTTCTCCCGAAGGTAACTTACGATTCTTTTGATTCCACTTTTACCTGTTATGTGTGATTGTGAACTGGCTCTTGCTTAAATTGCTGGAATCGAATTTGAGCTCAATCACGTCTCTGATACAAGTAATTTTACCTTTTTTCTATCACTCTTTGGGTTTTATATTCGAACTGTTCATTTAATTGCGGTTGAGGAACTTTAGGTTTCTTGGATCAGAGATACATTGATATTGAAGGAGTATCTAGAAACTATTGAATTTTAAAGAGCTCATGCTAAGTTGCAAAACCGTCAGTCTCCCTGAGCTATTAGGGATTAAGGTTGATTCTTAGTCTTGGAATGGATCTGTGTGATGGTTGTGTGCTTGATGATAGAAGATGTTATTTGATAATGATGCATGGTGAATGGTATAGGATAGTTTACGATTGTTACATTATGATTGATGACTATGATGTGTTATGATTTGAAGATGAAAACTTTTTGATTGCATCTGTTGAACTCTGGTAGATAGAGTTAGTTTTGGAGCTTTTCAAGCGATAAATCGAAATGGGTTTCACGTCATGGTTCTTGGGGGTTTGTGTGCTTGATTGTATAACATGTTATGTAATAATGATTCCTGATGAATTAGATGGTATATTATACGAGGAAAACATGATGATTCATGTGTTGTGGCTCAAAGATGAAAACTTGATGATTGCATTTGTTGAACTCTGGTAGATAGTGGGTTTGGCGACTGATAAATCAAACTTGTTTCTTTAAGATTTGTTTTGTGGATGAGTGCTTTAACAAAACTCTCTCTCAAGTCTAGTCCTTGTAATATTTCTAAAGTCTCCATGTTTTGTGGTTTCATCTTGATTTACCACTTGTGTTGCTCGCTTACATGTAGATGCACCTGCATCAACAAGAAGTCATTTCTCTAGTTGCAGTTCAAGGGTCTCACTTCGTTGTTCTGGGATTTTTACTAGCCAGCCTTCTTCTTCTATCTCTCGGAGCCTGGAAAAAAGAAAGCGGTTGGAGGATGTTCCAGTATCTACTGGTACTGGCTCTGGGATTACCTCTGTTGCACCATTGTTTCGGAGTTCAGATTGTAGTCCTCTGCGAAGGTTCCAGCTACTGGAATCAGATTCTGAAGATGACCACCCATCCAAACGCAGCAGAGGTTCGATCCGAATAACTGAAACTAATGATTCATCCTCAAAGAGAAAGGAACCTGGATCCCTTCCATGTACTGGAGATTTGTTGAAAGATTTTCCTCCGGTTGGGGTTTCAAAGACTCAAACACCAGCTCAACGAAGGTTCCAGCTACTAGATTCAGATTCTGAAGACGATCACCCATCCACCCGCAGCAGAGATTTAAGCGGAGTAACTAATACCAATGATCCATCCTCAAAGAAAAAGGAACCTGGATATATGCCAACTCGTAGTCCACTACGAAGGTTGCAGATACTAGATTCAGATTCTGAAGATGACTGCCCATCCACCAAAAAAGAATCAAGCCGAGTAACTAAAACAAATGGTTCATGCTCAAAGGTTCAACCATCTGTTGCAAGTAAACCAAAGAGAAAGGAACTTGGAGATCTGTGGAAAGATTTTTCCCCAGCGGCAGTTTCTAAGATTCAGACACCAGCTCTGGATGATGTTTGTCAAGACTATTTTAGCTCGATCAACAAAAGCACAGCTCAGAAACAAAGCAGTGCTGTGGCAAGTAGTAGCAATAGTGGATTGTTTCAGCAGAATGGGCATTTCTCGGATTCTTCCAACCCTACTCCTCCATCTCATCGTTTCTTCTTGCACAGTGATCCACGGATCCAGAATTTGGCCCGGAAGCGGTTACCAAACTTCTTGCCTCTGGGGATTTCCAATGATAGAGAGAACCGGCGAGAGGAGTGCCTTATTGATTATATGTGCGTTATATTTCTATTCCCTTTCTAATTTTCATACATACAGTCTTCTTTTTAACAGGGAATTGACATTTACTTTCCCAATGCCATTGTAGGAACCAATTTGGCAGCAACGGGAGTTCTAAAACCGGAGTTTCTAGCAGTAAAAGCTGCAGAGGGACGCAAGCAAAGTCAAAGGTCTCGAAGGACCAAGAGAGCTCCAAAGCGAGATCTGCTGCAGTTCCAAAGGATGCTGGCAGAAGACGTGTATCAGCTAACACTGGTAACGCAGGTCACTGGTTCACGTCCGCAGAAGGAAGGAAGGTCTGTTTCTCTTTCCACAATTAAAGAAAATTACAACTGGGATTGAGCTGTTAAACACACATGCACGTTTTTTAAGCATGGGATTGGGAAGTAAAGTATATGTTACAGAAACACAGACATGACAAGAGACGTCTGAAACATTGTAATATCTGATTTTGTTTCTTGCTCTTGTAGGTCTATATATCTAAAAGTGGACAGGAGTTCTCAGGTCAAAGCGCATATAGATGCTACAAAAAGGTTAGCATCTACTGAAGCTGGTTTGTAATATCTGATGGTGTTATGCAGACACCTTGTCTGTGAACTAACTCATAGAACTGTATTTTGTACCACAGGAGAGTGGAGGCGGATTTAACAAGTCCAGAAAGAAACGACCGCCAAAGAAGAAGGCGAAGAAGTGAATAATTGAAGCCATTTTCACCTTATAGGGACTCACGTACGTAGGATACCACAAACTCAAGCTCTTTTTCATAAAGTACCTTTCACATATCTTATATACCTTGTCTTGGTTTAACATTTCCGCAACCAACAAACTCATTAGTTTCTGTAGAATCAAAGACTGATGGGTTTCTTCTTTAGGTGCTTTCAGACTGATGGGATAACGTCTGCTGTATCGAGTTATACGAAGCTCCAACACCTCGACACTTCAAAAGGGTTAATGCATCTTACTTTAAAGCTTTCTGTCCAATTTGTTTTGATTATGTATTTTTCTTGTTGTGAATATGTTGGATTCATTATATATATTTCTGGAAACATTAGATTCATCAATTATATTCCTTTTTGTATAGTTTATACACATTAGCTCTAAGTAGAATAATGACATTGAGCTTTTGATTACAAGGTGGACTAACTTTACACCAATCTCAAACAATATATTTTACAGATTTTATTGCATACTGTATCTTACAGATTGTATAACAAGGAAAATCCATACTTACAAAATGAAGCTCAAAGTCCCCCACTGATGGTTTCACTAAGCCAAAGAATATCCAGAATTGCGACCAATCTCGTCGGCATGAGCAGTGGTGACGTAAAAGGCATTCGCTAGAGAGCTGTGTCGTCGCCCATAGAAAACGTAAACAAGCACTCCTATGAACAGCCACACCGATACACGAGCCCATGTCCCAGCTCTAAACATCAGCAAGACAAAAATGTCATATATGAAGTAAACTCACTGGTTACTACTATCCACAAATCTGGTGTCTTGAGGCATACTCACCCAAGGTTTACCAAGAGATACATGTTTATAAGAATGCAGAGAATAGGCAGGAGTGGAACAAGCGGGCAAATGAAACCTGTAAGAAAGGAGAGTTCATGTTCCAACAAAACATCAGGCTGTGGTTAAAATAAAAAAAAAATCAGTACCTCCAGAATGCCCAAAACTGTGTCTGGCATCATCCTGATCAATGCAACTAAGCACAATCAAACCGAAAAGAAGTAGAAATCCACCAACACCACAGAGAGAATACCGGAGGAGTCTGGATAAAATGGAACACTTAATATTCTCAGTAGAAGGCATAGCCTCAGGTACATATACTAATTTGATGAACTAACCCTGGAAAGAGCAAGCTGGATGCTGCATAGCTTATCAGGAAGTTCCCAATACAAATGAACATAATGCTCCAACCAGCAAATTTCCTTCTGTTTTCTTTACTGAGAACCCCTACAGAATTGTGAAAGTTTTACTTATAGCCAAGACTGGGGATGATCAGCTCATGCAACAGTGAGAATCAGTTCTGCAGCTTGTGTAAAAGAATGAATAGAGTAACTTACAACCCCAGCTAGCTTCTTTCTTCTCCACAGTTGAATCACCAGGTTCGAAAAGTAAAGGTTGTTTGCTACTAATGGAAGTGCCGACGTGACTGGACGAGTTCTCTTCACCGCGTAGAAAGGGAGCAGAACAAATCCTCTCTTGCAGAGATGAGGGAAGAGGTACCTGATAAAAGCCTTGTTAGTCTAGTGCATAAGCATTGCAACTATCAAACTAAAAGGGAGATGTCTCTCTTTAATCAAATCTCTTCTACTAATTACCTCATCTGGAGGCACATATCTGAGTATCAACACTGATACTGCAACCATCGTAAACGCAACAAGTGTTCCAACACTCACCTACACCAACTAGAGTTTGTCAAATACCAGTTACAGGCAAAAAATGGTTAATTTAAGTGTGCTCTTAGTTACCATTCCCGCCAGTTGTGAAACATCCATAAAGAAAGCTAAGAGTGCCGCACAAAAACCAGTTGAAATGGTTCCTTTAACAGGAACCTGCGTGCGTTGATTCACGTCTGAGAAAAATGAAGGCAACAAACCATCCCTAGCCATTGCCATCAGAATCCGCGGCTGTAAAAATGAAACAAGCATCTTCACATTCTACGAAGATTTCATTGTTATATCCACAGATCTGACATTTGACTCTTTAATAGTTTACCTGAGGGAGAATGGAGCCCATTAGAGTAGAACTGAGAGCCATGATAGCGCCTAATGCTATCAAATACCTACAAAAGAAAATAAGGTTAGAATGAAGAAATGGATTCACTTGAACAAGTCATTGATAAAACATTATTGCATCTTAACTTACGCAGCCCATTGAATTCCATGAGTAGCAAAAGCAGAGGAGATTGGCGTGTCAGGGTCCATAGCATAGTAAGGCACTAAACCAACAATAACTACAGACACCATCATGTACAGCAAACAACATAGCAGGAGTGAAAGACCGATACCGAGAGGTAAATCCCGCTGCGGATTTTTCACCTGACATACGAAACAACAATGTAGCAAGCCTTTAAAACAGATGAAGTCAACTACAACAATATATTACATTCAACTGACCTCTTCTGCCATACTTGCAACTGAATCAAATCCTATATAAGCAAAGAAGACTGTAGCAGATCCAGCAAGCATTCCATCAACACCGTATGGAAAATACCTAAGAAACACGAACAATACTATGTTTCATATATAGCTTAAAGTATGATGAATTTAATGAATGCTCAATTTTACCCTGATGGAAGTTGATAACCAGCCCAGCCTGTCTTGAAACACAGATAGCTACCAGCAACGATTACAAATATCATGACAAATACGTTTACTGTTGTTATAATTCCTTGAGCAAATGTACTCTGCATAGAAGAGGTATTTCACTTTTTAAAAACATGCTTCTGCTTAAGTTTGTCCAAACATGTGATTGACATCATTTAAAGTTTATAGACCTCCTTTACTCCGATGCATAAGAGCCCTGTTACAACGAAGACTAGTACAGCAGCACATGGGTCTACAACAATATCTAGTCCCGGGATTTGATGACGAGCTAGTATTGCAGGCAGACAATCTTCACCACCGAAAATCATTGCCTATCCACATACAAAAATATGATATGATTAGCTCGGATTTTTTCACCAACTCAAAACATCCTCTTATGTAATGAAAGCAAAAGAAGATATAATAATACCAGATTTGGAGATATGCCACGAGCAACCGTTGAACCACCAATAGTGTATTCCAGAATCAGTGCCCAGCCAATCAACCACGCAACACTGCAGGAGGAACCCAACATCCAACGGGTGGTGGAGAGTGAAACCACAAGAAACTTCTAAGTAACTGAAAAAGTAAAGTGAAACGTTACCCTTCACCAATGCAAATGTAAGAATAGTGATAAGCACTCCCAGCTGAGGGAAAACGACTAGAGAGTTCTGCATAGCAAAACGCCGAAAGTGCTGCAGAGACTCCAGCTATTAGGAAGGAAAAGGCGAGAGCAGGTCCTGAATGCTCTCTCGCCACTGTTCCCACAAGAATGTAAACCCCTGCTCCAATTGTTGATCCAACACCTACAATTGTTACCACCAGAAGAACTCTTGAGGTTTAGTGAAGAACATAACCAAATTCAGATATTCACTTTGCAGAAGATATCATAAAGATTAAGATTATGAATGAAAGCTTCAAACTTTTGACAGCTAACAAAAAAGCTTCAGCCTTTTAAGATAATATATAAAACCAGTATCCTAAAATCATTGACAAGAACAAGATCAACTTGGAAAGAAACTCAGATTCATCCTTGAGAGAGAAAGATTCACCAGTTCATAAGAAAAAAAGAGTTACCAACTGCAATCAAGTGAGGAAAGGTCAAGGCTTTGGCCAGTTGGTGCTCGGCTTTGCCATTTGAAGAGTCGACTTGTTTCCTTCGCACCAAATTTCTTATACAACTCCATTGATGCTGCTCGCCACCTTCCTGTTGCGTGTCCACCATGAAGCCCATCGTAACAACACAACACAACACTTGGGAGATATTTTCTTGCTGATGACATCTATTCCTTAGTAAACCTTATCTAAGTGGCTACATCAATAATTAATCTAAACCGTATATTATTGGATTTAAAGAAAAAACTAGTTTGTCTTCTACTACATCCTCCTTACTCACCGTTTTATATTTGAGTTGATTAAAAATACATTTTTCTACATTTTTATAGTATATTTTAAGCACGTATATGCGAAAATGACATTTTCTTAGCACTCAATAAACTTTAATACTGTGTGGTTGACACTAGATTTATGCAAAACCAACTTAGCCAATGTCAATTAATATTTCAGGAGAGCAACTTTCCAGGAGAGAAGACGTAAAAGTATTTGATATGTCATGTATTTTGTACCGTAGCTGAGACTTATCAATGCATGAATTTTAAAAGGTAAAACCTTCTAGTTTTTCATCTAAATTATTTAATTTTACTTTTTATTATGTAAGTAGAAGTTAAGATTTTTCTCTGAACTATAAAATTTGATTTATCGATCTATGGGATTTACAAAATAGGCACAAAGCAAAATAAGTATACAAAGATAAACCTTATAATCTTTCATCTAAATCATTTAATTTTATTTTCTATTGTGTTATAGCAAAACAGATAAACCTAATATTTAATCTTTTTGTATCATTTTGTAAGCAAACGTTAGGTAAACCTTCTAGTCTTTCATCTAAATTATTTATTTTGTTTTCTTTATTGTGTTAGCAGAAGTTGAGTTCGTACTTTGAACTATAAAACCTAATTTATAGATCCATGTAGGGGTGAGGGTCAGACGAATTCGGTGTAAAGATCCATGACTTTACAAAGGTAGACCTTCTTAGACAAATTTGGCGCAAAGCGCCATGAGTTTACAAAGGTAAATATTTTAGTCATTCATCTAAATTATTATATATATATATATATATATTTCATTGTGTTAGGAGAAATTAAAATTTAACGCTGAGCTATAAAACTTGATTTATCGATCCATGTAGGGGTGGGGGGTCAGACAAATTCGGCGCAAAACTTCATGAGTTTATAAAGGTAAACCTTCTAGCTTTCATATAAATCAGTTTTTATTTTGTACCGTGGCTGAGACTATTGATCCACGAATTTTAAAAAGAACCTTCTTTTTTTTCATCTAAATAAATTACTTTTCTTTTTATTACGTATGATGAAGTTAAGATTTTTCTCTGAACTATATAATTTGATTTATCGATCCATGTAAAGGGGAGGGGTTAACGAAATAGGCACAAAGAAAAATGAGTATACAAAGGTAAACCATCTAATCTTTCATCTGATTGTGTTAGTAGAAGCTAAGATTTTACTTTTAGCTATAAAATTTGATTTATCGATCTATATAGAGGGGGGGGGGGGGGGGGGGGGGGGTCAAGACGAATCTGGTGCAAGGCTTCATGAATTTGAATTTACAAAGGAAAAAGTTGGGGGGAGGGGTGGGTTCAGACGAATCTGGTGCAAGGCTTCATGAATTTGAATTTACAAAGGCAAAAGTTCTAGTCTTTTCTAAACATTTTTTTTCTATTTTCTCATTGCGTTAGCAGAAGAGATATAAAATTTGATTTATCGATCCATTGTGGTGATTTGGGGGGGGGGGGGGGGGGGGGGGGGGGCTCAGACGAATCTGGTGCAAGGTTTCATGAATTTGAATTTACAAAGGCAAAAGTTATAGTCTTTCATCTAAACATTTTTTCTATTTCTCATTGTGTTAGCAGAAGTTAAGATTTTACTGTGAGATATAAAATTTGATTTACCGAGCCATTGTGGTGATGGGTGGTGTGGGGGGGGGGGGGGGGGGTAGACGAATTCAATACAAATCTCCATGAATTTTTAAAATATAAACCTTCTAATTTTCATCTAATTTAATTATTTAATTATATTTATTGTGTCAAGACGAATCTGGTGCAAGGCTTCATGAATTTGAATTTACAAAGGCAAAAGTTGGGGGGAGGGGTGGGTTCAGACGAATCTGGTGCAAGGCTTCATGAATTTGAATTTACAAAGGCAAAAGTTCTAGTCTTTTCTAAACATTTTTTTTCTATTTCTCATTGCGTTAGTAGAAGAGATATAAAATTTGATTTATCGATCCATTGTGGTGATTTGGGGGGGGGGGGGGGGAGGGGGGGCTCAGACGAATCTGGTGCAAGGTTTCATGAATTTGAATTTACAAAGGCAAAAGTTATAGTCTTTCATCTAAACATTTTTTCTATTTTCTCATTGTGTTAGCAGAAGTTAAGTTAAGATTTTACTGTGAGATATAAAATTTGATTTACCGAGCCATTGTGGTGATGGGTGGTGTGTGGGGGGGGGGGGGGGGAGGGTAGACGAATTCAATACAAATCTCCATGAATTTTAAAAATATAAACCTTCTAATTTTCATCTAATTTAATTATTTAATTATATTTATTGTGTAAAGACAAAATTTTACTTTGAGATATAAAATTTGATTTATTGATCCATGTAAGGGAGGAGGAGATGTTAGATGAATTCGGCGAAAACATAAGTTTTCCTAAGTAAACCTTCTAGTCTTTCATCTAAATTTTTTTTTCTCATTGTATTAGCAGAAGTTTATATCTTAATTTGAGCTATAAAAGTTGATTAATTTATCGATTCATGTGAGGGGTGGGGGTCAGACGAATTTGGTGCAAAGCTCCATTAGTTTACAAAGGTAAAATCTTCAAGCCTTTCATCTAACTCATTTAATTTTTTCTATATTCACATTGTGTTAGCAGAAGTTAAGATTTTATTTTGAGTTTTAAAATTTAATTTATCGATCAATGGCAGGGGGGGGGGGGGTTGATCATGGAGACGAATTCAATACAAATCTCCATGAATTTTAAAAATATAAACCTTCTAATTTTCATCTAATTTAATTATTTAATTATATTTATTGTGTAAAGACAAAATTTTACTTTGAGATATAAAATTTGATTTATTGATCCATGTAAGGGAGGAGGAGATGTTAGATGAATTCGGCGAAAACATAAGTTTTCCTAAGTAAACCTTCTAGTCTTTCATCTAAATTTTTTTTTCTCATTGTATTAGCAGAAGTTTATATCTTAATTTGAGCTATAAAAGTTGATTAATTTATCGATTCATGTGAGGGGTGGGGGTCAGACGAATTTGGTGCAAAGCTCCCTTAGTTTACAAAGGTAAAATCTTCAAGCCTTTCATCTAACTCATTTAATTTTTTCTATATTCACATTGTGTTAGCAGAAGTTAAGATTTTATTTTGAGTTTTAAAATTTAATTTATCGATCCATGGCAGGGGGGGGGGGGGGTTGATCATGGAGACGAATTCAATACAAATCTCCATGAATTTTTAAAATATAAACCTTCTAATTTTCATCTAATTTAATTATTTAATTATATTTATTGTGTAAAGACAAAATTTTACTTTGAGATATAAAATTTGATTTATTGATCCATGTAAGGGAGGAGGAGATGTTAGATGAATTCGGCGAAAACATAAGTTTTCCTAAGTAAACCTTCTAGTCTTTCATCTAATTTTTTTTTTCTCATTGTATTAGCAGAAGTTTATATCTTAATTTGAGCTATAAAAGTTGATTAATTTATCGATTCATGTGAGGGGTGGGGTCAGACGAATTTGGTGCAAAGCTCCATTAGTTTACAAAGGTAAAATCTTCAAGCCTTTCATCTAACTCATTTAATTTTTTCTATATTCACATTGTGTTAGCAGAAGTTAAGATTTTATTTTGAGTTTTAAAATTTAATTTATCGATCCATGGCAGGGGGGGGGGGGGGGGGGGTTGATGAATTCGACGCAAAGCTCCATAAGTTTACTGAGTTTTTTACACCTAGAGACACTTTCTCACTTTCCAATTAGAGCATCTCCAACTCATTTTTATAATAGAAATCTCTAAAATAGAGGGAAATAGAGATGGTGTTTTTGCTCCAATGTGTTCCTCTATAATAGAGAAATTCTATATTTACCTCTATAAATAGAGGAATGCTTTTTTTTCCCTAAATATAGAGGAAAAAAATAGCATTCCTCTATTTATAGAGGCAAATATAACATCTTCTCTATTAAAAGAGAAGTACCATTTTTATCTACTATTTAGAAGTCTATTAGGACCATTTCATTAATGACATAATATGACATAATAATTATTAGGAATATTAATAATAAATTAATTTTAACTATAGATTTGAATTTTATTTTCAGTTATAACAAAATCTATTGAGAAAAATCTAACAAAATCCTATTAAATTTTTAAATAATTTTTATTAGATATTGCATTCATTAATTTTGTAATTAAGTAATATAATGCTTTCATTTAAATAAATTATCATCTACCACTAAAACCGATTCAAATTTGTTAATCATGTCAGATTTTTTTATACAAATGAAGTTATTATTAACATATTTTAAAAAAATATTTCTACAGCTATATATTTTCAAAAATCATATGTTGAAAAATATTTTTTATTTGATTATTTGAAATTATGAAAACTCGAAAACGTAATAAAAAGATAAAATGTATAAAACAAACTCCTATATTAATAAAGTAATAAGAAAATTAAACAATAAAATTAAAGAGTTATAAAATACATAACACTAAGCTATAAATTGTATATTTAAATTTATATAATAATATCAAAATTAAATATTTTATAAAATGAAAATATGTCCGCACAATGTGCGGGATAAACTCTAGTTTCTCTATTATAGAGGAACACATTGGAGCAAAAACACCATCTCTATTTTTTCCTCTATTTTAGAGATCTCTATTATAGAGATGGGTTGGAGACGGTCTTACACTATAGGACACTTAGTGTTTGAGATACATTTCTTCATGTCAAAAATACTCTTATGACCCTAGGCTTTATTCTTTCTCTCATTGCCTTTATATTTTTAATATAAAATGTGTTTTCTTCTCATCATATGAATCTCTCACCTCTTCTTATTCCAATTTATGTTTTCATTTACTTTTATCTCAAATTCTAAAATGTATTAAATAAAAATAATTTTCATAATATATTATACATAAAATTCTCTATCTTTTAAGATACATTTTCATATATATATGTTAACGTGTAAAAAAAATTAAGTGTGGACGTGGACACCAAAGCGTGGATAGTAGAGTTATATACTAGTTGTGGACATGGATATCTTAACACGAAAGTCGTTGTCTGATACCTTTAAGAGCTTATTCTTCGCATAGTCTCTGGCAAGGAAAAACCCACATAACCACGTTTCCACCGTTACTCCCACCGTCACCGGCACCGCCGAGGCCACCAGCACGATCAAGCGGTTCCAAGTCGCTAAAAATCTCATTTTTGGATGCTGAAGATTTACCATGTGACCACATCCAATCCAACACAACTAGCTAGCTCTCGATCTTTGATAAGACAGCTCTGATCAAGCTCCAATGGATAAGACATCTCTGATCGAGCTGTATTATCGAAAATCGAGAGCTAGTTGCGTTGTATTGGATGTGGTCACGAGGAAGTCTCCAGCAGATCGATGTACATCGGATCGAAATATGAGACCTTTAACGAGTTAGAACCAAAACTGGTGATGGTATCGGCGGTGCCGGTGATGGTGGGAGTAACGGTGGAAACATGGGTATCTGGGATTCTTCTTACCGAAGACTATAGCGAAGAACAAGCTCTTAAAGGTATAAGCCAATGACCTCTGTGTTAAAGTGTTTATGTCTACAACTAGTGTATAACTATACTATCCACGCTTTGGAATCCACGTCCACAATTAATTTCGTTTACAAGTTAACATACATATATGAAAATGGATCTTAAAAGATATAGAATTTTATATATAATTTATTATGATAATTATTTTTATTTAATATATTTTAGATTTTAAGATAAAAGCAAATGAAATCATGAAGTACAATAAGAAAAATAATAAAAAAGTTAACCTTTTTCTTCCCTTAGACCATCTCCAATGGGACTCTATTTTTTTCTCTATAATTTACACCAAAATAGAGTAGCTCTATTATAGTGTAACTTTTGTTCCAATGGTATTATTCTATAATAGAGTTACTCTATTATATAGTGAAATATAGAGGAATGTCACTTTTCCACTCCAAATATAGAGTAAAATATGACATTCTTCTATATTTCACTCTATAATAGAATAATTCTATTATAGAGTAACACCATTGGAGCAAAAATTACACTATAATAAAGTTACTCTATTTTAGTGTAAATTATAGAGGAAAAAATAGAGTGTCATTGTAGATGTCCTTAAGGGCATAATTGTCCAAAAATCCAGTGGACCCCATAAAAAAGTGTGTCACAAGTGGAAAGTGTCTATGAGTGTAAGAGAAACTCAAAATATGTCATAAAGAATAATCAACTTAAGTTTACTAAGGTATTTTATTAAAAAATATATTTTTATTGTGTACGTAGAAGCTAAAATTTTACTTTGACCTATAAAATTTGATTTATCTTTCATGGAGAGGGGGGGGGGGGGGGGGGGGGGGGTGGTTAGAAGAATTTGGCGCAAAGTTTTATGAGTTTACAAACGTAAACCTTCTGTTTTTTTTTATGTAAATCATTTATTTATTTTTTCATTCTATTAACAGAAGTTAGATTTTACCTTGAGCCTTAGAATTTTATTTATCGATCAATGTAAAAGGGGTGGGTGGATTAGACAAATTAGGCGCAAAGCTCCATGAGTGTACAAAGGTAAAAATTCTAGTGACTGTTGTGATGCTAGAATGAGACTATATATGTGATTGCTGTGATGATTGTTTACCAACTATGTGCGACTTAGTCTGATAGAGAGAATTGAACAAATAAGCTATTAGATGAACAACTGCTAGGACGTGACTATGTGTTGTATGCTTTTGGTCGTGAAGTGTTGATTGGTGGATAAAAGGAATGTGGAATGGAGATGTGTGAATGCCGGTTGGGCAGGGTGAGGCACTGTGTGTATGGGAAATGGCCTTGGGGGGACAACAATGGCTGTTGTGTGTTCGTGTGGTTTGCCTAGAGAGGGACAACAGCGGAAGTGTGGAATGTGATGAGTTGAAATTGAAATTCTGATTGTGATTCTTGTGTGTGTGTAGTGTCGTAGTTGAATGTTTATCGTTATCGAGTCTTATCGTTGTGTTCTCTGCGACTAGCCAGTCCTCATTCTTCATTGAGCCATATTAGTTGTTCATGAGGGGGAATGGTCACAAAAGCTATCTCACTGAGTAACACATTTACTCATGCCCTCATTTCCCGTGTAAATAGAAGAGCTGAATATCAGTTGGGTTTGTGGAGTTAAACAGAAGGAAACGTGTATGTGATCCTCAGACCATTGGTGGGACACGATGACTTGTCTTTTGGCGTAGACATGTGTCCCTAACACCGAGCTCTGAACCTTGGTTGTTTTTCTAGGAGAAGTAGTCGTTACAATTTTTGTCAATATTTGATAGTTTTTCCGTGCAACTTAGTTGCTGGAATGGCCTGAGATCTTTGATTTTTTTTTGTTGGGAACACTATGAGATTATTTATTGGGCTTATTTGCTGAATAACCTAAATCATAAGTGAAATAAAGTGCATGCTTATGATTTTGACATAATTAAGTAAGTGACAATTATACCTCTTTTGATCCGGTTCTAACCCTCTCTTGAACAAGTAGCAGGTGAAAGGAAGAAGGTAATGCCACATCACTTAAATTAAATATGGCTAATAATAAGGCCACATCACACACATACAAACCACATAAACCAAATTAATTAAGGCCACATCATACACATACAAACCACATATGTTTTATTGTTTCAGTAAATATATAGAGGATAATAGAAAAATAATAGTTTGATAAATAATGTAGTCCATTCATTTGTGTAAATATAATGATGTTGTTCTCCATTAAAGAATACATGTTGACAAATGTGTAGATGATGTAATATGGTAAAGTTACAATATATTGCGTACTATTCCTTAAAAATTTGAATATCTCTAATCTAATCTGGATATGTCAACCTAGATTCAAGATATAAACAATTTCTCACGTTTTCAAATATCAAATGTATTCAGGTTCATACCACTATACTATATGGTGGATATAGTATAGTACGTTTACAGTGTACTGTGAAATAACTTTAGTAGTAAGGTTATATGGATGTTTAATTACTATATTATTGGATAGAATAGACTGACACTACCACAAGGATGAGTTCATATCACTAATACAAGTAACGGAGCAACGAGGGTGAGTTATTGAAACCCCCACCCAGATGATAACACTAAACTCTAACCTAGAAATGTCAACCCACATCTGAGATATAAACAGTTTTCCCCGTTTTCAAATAATGACATTAACCAGGTTCATAATACTATACTACACGGTGGATATAGTATAGTACTTTTAGAGTGTACGAGGAACTAAACTTAGTTCTCGTTCAATAATTCAGAGGACTTTAGTAGCAAGGTTATATGAATGTTCTATTATTCAATTATTGAATAGAATAGACTGACGGGTTCATATCACTAAAATCTAAACTCTAATTACTAAACCCTAACTCAAATATAAACCCTAAACCCAAATATAAACACAAAACCCAAATAGAATGGAACAAAATAAATAACATGGTACATATAAGTGAAACTATAAAATATCGATGATTGCATGAAAGAAGTTAATGATCACCCCAACCATACCTCCTCACCTTTTAAATACTAAACCCTAAATTATAGGCACTAAACCCTAATCCAAATATAACCGAAACCCTAAACCTAAATAAATAGATTAAGCTAAACCCTAATCAAGGAAGTATAAAACCAAATAGAATGTATATAATATGGTTTATTATACCCAAACCTTTACTTAGTAAATCTAAACCCTAGGCAGGAACCTATAAACCCAAATACAATCTATAAATTGTTTTCCAATATTAAACACTTGAAAGCACATTTACTTGAAATAAATAGATTAAGCTAAACCCTAATCAAGAAAATATAAACCCAAATAGAATATATATAATATGGTTTACTATACTCAAATATTTACTTAGTAAATCTAAACCCTAAACTCTAATCACTAAACCCTAACTCAAATATAAACCCTAAACCCAAATATAAACACAGAACCCAAATAGAATGGAACAAAATAAATAACATAGTACATATTGGTGAAACTATAAAATATCTATGATTGCATGAAAGAAGTTAATGCTCACCCCAACCATAGCCCCTCACCTTCTAAATACTAAACCTTACATTATAATCACTAAACCCTAATCCAAATATACCCTAAACCTAAATAAATAGATTAAGCTAAACCCTAATCAAAGAAATATAAACCCAAATAGAATGTATATAATATGGTTTACTATACCCAAACCTTTACTTAGTAAATCTAAACCCTAGGCAGGAACCTATAAACCCAAATACAATCTATACATTGTTTTCCAATATTTAACACTTGAAATCACATTTACTTGGTTAGCATATTGCATATCTTATATTCCATATAGTCTAAGTAGTATACTTAACGAATGTTCCAAATAATCAAATTTGTCCAACACTCGAAAAATGAATTTCATATTACAATCAATCACACAAATTGACAAAGAAGAGACCTATCAAATTTAAAAACATGATATATTATTACATTTTTAAGGAGTAGTATAGAAATATGTCTCAAATAGTATGGTAACCGTACATAAGTAGCTACACTTAAAAATATATACTATACTATTCATTTCACCAAATATAGTATAGACGGCGAATTCATCTTCTTCAATTCTTCTTTTTTTAGACAGGCTGATACACATTCATTTCGTTCACCACCATATAGAGATCATCTTCATCTCCTCTCTTTTTCCCGACACGATGATGCTTTAACTGATTCGCCGTCGTCGTTCTTCACCACTAGATCTGTAAAACAAAATCAAAAACAAAAACATAGTATGTAAACAAAATCATGATTGTGAGAATCAATTGATTTAAGAAAAAAAGGAGAAAAAAAAGAAAAAGATTTTGTGTGTGCTTACCGTCTACGCTTTCATCGCTGTCTGTTCTTCACCACTGGATCTTTAAAACAAAAACAGAAAAGAAAACAGAAAAAAAACAGAGTATGAAAACAAAAGCATGATTGTGAGAATCAATTGATTTAAAAAAAAAATGAAAGAGTTGTTGTGTGTACTCACCGTCTTCTTTAGAACAATTGATTGTTCTTTTGGTGAAGTATTGAAAGAGAAGAATTATGTGACAGGAGAAAATGTATGATTTTTTTTGATAATCTGAAGAAGAAAGAGAAACACTGGAATGAGATGGTGGAGTACAGACGTGGAGGTGGTGGTGATGGATTAGAAGATGTGCTAAAAGTTTTTTATATATTTTTTAATTATTTTTGTTAGCAGGTTTCACCGGTTGGTTGCAAGGGTAATATGACAATAATCTATAATGTGTATAGTGTATATTGAAAAAACAGGGTTTTTAGTTAGTGGATGAATTATAATTTGTTTGATTGATGTAGGATGCAATTCCCCTTGTTTATTCATATATAAATATTCGTTTTAATGAAAAATGAAAATCAAAAGTAGATTGCTTGTAAAATTTAAAATACAATATTTGTGTGCCATATTAGAAAGAGTGCGTTACCTTATCAGACACATTTTTCTCTTTTTTGTCATGATAAGACACTTCCCACTGGAGGGACACATTGTCCTTTTCCAACCCATGTGGTTTTACAGCAGTACCCTTTACGTTTGGTTAATGGAAGTAAAAAACTCTTTTCTTTTTGTTTGTTTGATTTTATTTAGTTTGTGGGGACCAGAGCTTTTAAGTTACAAAAAGAGAGTGTATATTTTATCTAAAAAGAAATAGAAAGCACGATTGACATCTAAAAAGAAATGAAAGCACGATTGGCATCTAAAAAGAAATGAAAGCACATACAAAAAATAAAAGAGAGCGAATATGTATTAAAAGTAACTTTTTAAATTCTCCAATATGTTATATGTGTCATCATTTTATATTATACTATATAAATAAATATATAATCACATAAATAAATCATTAATTTTTTTATTTATATTTTGATATCCATATGTATATATGTATTTTAATATTTTTAAAAATCAAATTTAAATTTCATACGGTGTATTTTGATGTTTGTGGACACAGAATTTGTGGATACATTTCTTATGGACACATTTGAAATAGTTGTGGACATATGTTTTGTGGATAGTTTTTTAGTATTTTGTAGATACATTTTTGATGGACAAGTTTAAAACATCTACTGATATGGCATAGACATTTAGTGTACAATATTTTATAGACAAAAATCTTAGCCTTACAAATTTTATGTACAAAATTTTGTGGACAAGATTGTTTGTAGACAAATCATACAAAGATTCAAAGCTTCTTTTTCCAAATCAGTAGCAGACTCTTACATCTTTTATAGTCACAAAGTATTTCCCCTTCAAATGTGTCTCGGATTATGTTCTATTTGTCCCTCCAAACATTGTGTTAAGTTTTCTGAACTATGTTGTGCTAGTCTTTCCAAATGTTCTTCAAAGTTACAAACTTTCAACACGTTAAGAGAGACAGTTGTCAAGTATAAGCAAAAAAATGACAAGGAAAATGATTAAAAACCCACTCTTTGTCGCTATTATTATAGATCTATAGATCTACAACTCTTGAAAGGAGAAAAGAGTTAAGGTAAACGAAATACAAATCTCCGATGACGAGCTCATGTGAAGTTGGTTGACTAACAAACTTCTTTTTCTTCTTCGACTTTGATTTGACCATGGTTCGCTATTTACAGAGAAAAAAGGAAAATAACAGTAAAGTGAAAAATTAAAATCAAACAATATTTTGTGCTTTTTATTTCCTCATGATATGATACAGAGATGAAAAACGTCTCGATGAAAAGTAGACGAAAATGGAAAATATGTAGAAAGACATAAGAGGTGGAGAGAAATAACAAAATCAGACATGTGGCAAGGATAAAAGCTTAATCGTAGTCTTCATTGATGAAAAAGAAGAAGAGAGTTTGGTGAAATTAAAGTTAGAGAACTGGGGAAAGTAAATGAAAAAGTAGATCTGAGATTGTAAATTGATATACAGACTTTTGGAAATTTAATAATAAATTAATTTTGGAAAGTGTAGATGAGGACATCTAGAAAAATACACATAGAGAAAATATGCCTCCAGCAACAAGTGTCTTAATGTGTAATTGGAAAGACATAATGTGTCCTAGAGAGTAAAAATTTCTATTAGAAATGGGTGGTAAAAAGCATCATGTAAATATATTTTTTTTCAACTATCATCATCATGTATATAAAGTTGAGAATTATAACAAAGCTCAAACCTTTGAATACACATCAGTATATTATGAAGAAGAGATATCCGACCCAGATTTAGATTTCCGGCTTCAGAATTTGGCAAATATTCCAACAGATGAAAAAACTATTTTAGATAAATTCTTTTGATTTTTGTTTTTCAAAATTTGATATAATATCTCCAGTTATGATGGTTATGTGAATTAATGAATGATTAAGTGATTTATCAACTTGATTTTGTAACAGAAAGTTGTTAATTATTATTAATTTATATATTATGATAATGGATTCTCATTCTCCCTTTAATTGATATAAGGAAAAAAGGTCTCCAGTTCTCATACACACTTGCAACAAATCAAACACAATCTCCTTCTTTGTTTTTTTTTTTAAGTTGAGCGTACAATATAGATTTAGGTTTATAAAGAAAATAAAAGATTTCTGGTTTGTTAGCCTTTATATTCTTGAGTATTGTATAATAGTCAAAATATGGATGTATATCAGGATTTTGATTGGATCAAAACCGTCACAATAAGGACAATTACCACCACACATGATCGTTCTTTTTAAAAAGTTTGGTATCAGTTATTTTAATTTTTATTCTGTTTATATTATTATATTACACACTTATTCAGTTTTGTCATATTGTTAAAATCACGGTTCAACAAGTATTGCTTCAAGAATTCATAAACAACAATTCATGCAGTCATGCAGATCGAGTATTTCTCTTATAGTTCAAGGGAGTGTAGTGTGGGTTACATCTTCTGAGTTTTGCAATCGAGGACGTCTACATGGTGGTCTTCTAGCTAGTGTTTGTGGTGAATCGTCTTTTGCAATAGCAGCTCCACATGATCCTGATGGCGGAGTGCTTATTTCCGGAACCATTTTACCACCTATATATATTTCATGCCCACAATTAATACATATGTGACAAAATTAGATGTTTGGTATACTTTCACATCCCTAACTTGACTGATATCAAGAGTATTCTCCTGGATCTAATGCTTTGATACTCAATGGATCAAACTAGAAGTTCAATTGGACAACCAATAGTTAAGAGAATCTGAAAATCTAGTTTCTTGATCAAAGTAATAGACATGAATACAATATAAACCGATATATCAAGAATATCTTTAAGCTATGTAAAGTTTTGCTTCATGAAATAACCTTGTTCTCTTAACTAAATCAAAGATCTAGGGAGTGGGGAAGAAAATGGCGTAATGCAGTTTTCTTTGATTTTTTCTTTTCTTTTAGTAGTCGATGCTACCTTAAATCTTTGGGTAAATTTATTGAATATACATATTGAGAGAAAAAATAAAAAGAATAACCATGTAATGGCATACGGTAGGATGTGATATGAATCTAAAAATGGCATTTTTGACCTTGTTCATGAGTAGACGTGATATTAACGTACCATAATACAATTGGCACACATTTATTTTATATTTCAACTATAAAATAAAATAATATATCAAATAAATAATAAAAACAATTAGTTCACATAAATATATAAACAAAATTAACGTGGAGTTATTTGTTTTCTATGGTTCTATAATGAAATAGAAAAAAAGGAGAAGGAAGTTGTCACACGACTACAATAACTTGTACATCAGACTGTTTCTATTTTAATTTACCTTTCTTTAACTATAGAATAAAAAAGTATAATATTTGTTAGCGTCTTTTTCATGACATCACAATAGATAGAAAAACTATAAGAAACATATTGTTGTCGTCGAAAAGGACAATTGAAAGCTGATGAGAGTAGGGATTTTTGCCAAAACTAACCCACAAATTGATTTTAATCCCAAATCTATATCCAAACTTGAATCAAATGCAAAACTAACCTAAAAGCCTAGTGAAATTACAGCTCAGCCCCTTGTGATCAAACAAAAAAACAGAAGCCATTTTTACGAATATAGCCCCAGTAAATCGTCTGAGTCGTCTGAGATGTTGGAAGTCGTCTGAACGACTGAAGTGTAAGTCGTCTGTTACCAGTTTATTTTAAAAATAATTTATAAATCTTGTAAAAAAATATTTTGATGCGTAAAAAATAAAAATCAAGTAATTATAAACAGTTTTAACTGATATAAATTAAGATATGATAAAATTGATTTGTTTTGAAGATAGATGAGTGGAAGTAGTGAATCATGAAATACTTTGATTTAGGAGTTTGGCAAACATATGTTGTAGTATTGTATGTATTGTTAGGGTTAGATTTTGGAAAACTAAAATGTTTTTTTCAAAAATTAGTTTTTACCTATATGTGTTTATTTCTGTGTATAGTAAACACTTTTCAAGTTTGATTTGGTTTTATGAAGTGTTTAATTAGATAATTAAGTTTAGGAGTTATGTTTAGGGTGTGGACGACTTATATTTCAGTCGTCTGTTGAATAATTTACCCGGACGACGTATATTTCAGTCGTCCAGACGACTTACTTGTAAGTCGCCTGGAAAGTCTTCTATTTTAGTTTCCCGCTAAAAATATTTAATTTTCCGCTAAAAATATTAAACTCTTCTGGACGACTTACATGTAAGTCGTCTGTTTTAATTTCTTCACCAGACGACTGAAATGTAAGTCGTCCAGGAAGTCGTCTGAGTTAAAAATATTTAATCTAATTGGATTTTTTGTCTCCCTATATAAAGAAAAATTTACACATTCTCTCTCCTCCTCTCAAATGGCTGCAACAAAAATGTAATGTTCATCATTCTAAAACTCTCCAACCTCTCTCTAATCTCTTTGACTTGAAAACACCAAACTTTATATGAATTTTTCAGTTTTGTCTCATGTATTTCTTATTAATCTATCTCTTTTGCAGGTTTTTAATCAAATGGTACTCATATTCCACTAATTTAGAGGTAGATCTATTAATTTTAGATATGTATTTTTGTGTGTTCTATAAATGTAGATTTATCTAATCTTCCACTCATTTTCTCTATTTTTAAGTCATTTGAACGTTTTTGGATATGCAGGTTTTTCAGATCTAGATTTGATGTGTAGGTTTTTCAGATCTGGAAGACTTCTGGGACGACTTACCTGTTAGTCGTTTGGAAGTCGTCTGGACTTCTTGGAAGTCTTCTGACAAAGTCGTCTGGACTTCCAGGAAGTCGTCTGGACTTCCAGGAAGTCGTCTGGACTTCTAGGAAGTCGTCTGGACTTCTAGGAAGTCGTCTGGATTTTTCTGAGCGTTTTAGTAAGTTCTTATGTCTGATTTTTCTTCATTTGGTAACTTCTTGTTGTATAAAGTTCTTACTTTTTTCCCAAACTAAAACTCTCCAAACCCACTCTAATCTCTTTGACTTGAAAACACCAAACTTTATATGAATTTTTCAATTTTGTCTCATGTCTTTGTTACTAATCTATTTTTTTTTTTTGCAGGTTTTTAATTAGATGGTACTCATCTTCCACTAATTTAAAGGTAGATCTATTATTTTTAGATATGTATTTTTGTGTGTTCTGTAAAGGTAGATTTATCTAATCTTCCATTCATTTTTTCTGTTTTTAAGCCATTTGAACGTTTTTGAATATGCAGGTTTTTCAGATCTGGATTTAATATGCAGGTTTTTCAGATCTGGAAGACTTCTGGGACGACTTACTTGTTAGTCGTCTGGAAGTCGTTTGGAAGTCGTCTGGACTTCCTAAAAGTCGTCTGGACTTCCTGTAAAGTCGTCTGGAAGTCGTCTGAACTTCCTAAAAGTCTTCTGGCAAAGTCGTCTGGACTTCTTAGAAATCGTCTGGACTTCTTAAAAGTTGTCTGGTCTTGTCTACTCAAGTGGAATCCAAGCTTGTCTTTGTAGATGAATGATCTATAATAGTTTTGTTTGTGGTCTATTTTGTGAATTGCATGTATACTCTTTTAGTTGTGAATTTTTTGTAAAATCAGTAATAATGTTTTCCAAGATGTATTAAATATGCTAACAATGTGTTTACACATTTACAAATCAATGAAATAATAGACTTCAGTAGCTTTTTTCTTATCTTTGGATCTCTCATATGCAATAATAAACTCCAATGGCCTTTTTCTCATCTTAATAAACAAGAATGTTGGTAAGAGATGGAAACAAACAATAGTAACTAGTCAAAGCATATCATATTTTTTTATAAGTTTGCATTGAAAAACTTAGTCAAATTTAGTAAAACTAAGAGAGAGAACATATTTTGTAAATATGAGTTTTACATATCTTGAAGTTACTTATCACTCTTAAAAATACAAGTTATTCAAAAACTAACGTAGAAGACTTAAAAACTAGTGGAGCAGACGCGGACGACTTCAATCTAAGTTGTCTAGACGACTAAACTATATGTCGTCTGGTCAACGCAGAGGTTATTTTTGAAATTGACTTTGAAATATGTTATTTCGGACGACTGAAAGTTAAGTCGTCTACTATTGTTTGGTTAAAAAAAAAACTCCAAACAAGCTAGACAACTTACATTTCAGTCGTCAGAGGTTAGTTTTGCATTTGACTGGATTATTTCAGAAGTTTGACTTTTTGGACGACTTACATTTCAGTCGTCTAGTGAAAATTAAAATAATAATATTTTTTTAAAAGTAGACGACTTACAGTTAAGTCGTCATAGGTTAGTTTTGCAATTGAAAAAAAAAACTTCAAGATTTAATTATATACAGACGACTTATAATTCAGTCGTCCACGAGACGACTGAAATGTAAGTCGTCCAGGATTTACAAGGTTTGACCAGAATCTCGGAAAAAAGTCCTGGACGACTTACAATTAAGTCGTCTGGTGGACGACTGAATTATAAGTCGTTTGTGTATAATTAAATCTTGAAGTTTTTTTTTTCGATTGCAAAACTAACCTATGACTACTTAATTATAAGTCGTTTACTTTAAAAAAATATTATTATTTTAATTTTCGCCAGACGACTGAAATGTAAGTCGTCTGGGGAAGTCAAACTTCTGAAATTATCCAGTCAAATGCAAAACTAACCTATGACGACTGAAATGTAAGTCGTCTAGGTTCTTTGGAATATTTTTGAAACCAAACAATAGTAGACGACTTAACTTTCAGTCGTCTCAGGTTACAGATTTCAAAGTCAATTGCAAAAATAACCTCTGCGTTGACCAGACGACTTCCAGGTAAGTCGTCTACAGCCAGACGACTGAAAGGTAAGTCGTCTACAGCCAGACGACTTCCCAAGTAAGTCGTCTGACGAACAGATCTGGAAAAAAACTCGATGTCATACCTTAAATTGATGAGATAAGTTCCTTAGCATACATAAGGCTTCTCCAAGCACACAGAATCACAAACGAAAGTCACCCACCCATAATCCTTAGCTTCTATGACTCTATGAACCATAAAAATTTTAGAATCAAAATCTTGGGTTTTTTAGCTCATTGTGGAGAGAAAGTGAGAGATATGTTGTGTTTAGTTCACAAGAATGGAAAAAGAAGAAGGGTAAATCGATTTTGGGAGCATTAAGAGCTTCAAATTGGTTGTTCATGGTGGTTGTGGTATTGATGACAATGGCAATCTTGTAATTACTTGAAGATGATGAGGGTGAGAGAGTAAAAATGTCATTTTCGAAAAAAAAAAAAAAACTGATGGCATTTTCGTAAATTATATGAACTTGTGAGGTGAATAGGGCAAAACTAATTTTCAAAAAAAAGGAAGGTTAGTTTTGTGTTTGACTTTAAGTTGTAGGTCAATTTTGCAAAAATCCCATGAGAATACCTCCTCATACAAACAGTATATAATGGTGAGATGAGGTGAGGATGTGGTGGGAAGTGGTGAAGGAGAAGATAAGATGATTGGATAACGGTGAATGGCGACAATGGTAGAGGAGAAGATGGTGGTTACGATGGACAACCGATATTGATAGTGGTAATGAAGGTACATGTAGAAGTGATTGAGTCGAAAAGGGAAGAGGCCGGTGGTGGTGGTGATGTCGGTGTCATTAGTAAGATAACAACAAAAATAATACAAAAGAGGAGAGGATGTTGTTGTTCACAGAGGAGAAGAAGGGGAAAGAGAGGAGGAGGATGTTTTAATATTCTATACTATGACCATAAAATAGAATAGTATACTACAGCGTATGCAAAAATTGGTACACAATCTTTTATATATTTTTCACTGGAAATGTATTATTTTTAACGGATAGAAAACTCTCAAATTAGATGAAGAAGAACAAAGGAAGGAAAAGAAGAAAAAGTAACACATATTTTGTTAGTGGGAAATCATATATTTATTATATGTTTTCATTATAAAATAGAATAATACATGACAGTAGTACATAACTCATATTCTTTTATTGTGAAATTTTATTTCTGTTTTATTTTTCATAATAAAATAAAAAGTACACAAAATGGTAACTGTTCATCATCATTTCCATTTTCCCACACCGACTATCAAAATTCTTAATCCCTCAAAAAACGATTGTAACTTTACCCAGATCACACAAACTCATTCCTAATAAAAAATATTATTATAAACCATTTTCCTTTAACCCATCAAATTTTTCAATTAAATGTCGTGCCTCTTCCTTATGCTTCTTCGTCATGCATCTGCTTTTTTCAGTATGTCTGATATCAGATGCGAGTAGTCAAGCGTTTATAAAAAGAGTATTTTCCTCTATCATATCATCTATACTATACTAAAAGGCAAATATAAGCCATGGAGAAAGTGTCCATGTATGATAGAAAAATCAACCAATCAGAGAGTCCAAAATTACCACGTCATCTCATTTATTTTTTCGTAAAAAATAAAAAACAATGCGAAGGAAAGGATTGAACCCGGGTTATTATGACATTAATATAAGACAGTTACCACTAAACCATTGAAACTTTCTTGAACACATATACAAGAATCACTAAGTATGTAATCACAAACTCTTATGTACAATTACAATAATATGAATTCAACTTTCAAGACTCCGATACTTTGTTTTGTAAAAAAAAATAAGTAAGTGACTAAGCTAATATATTCTTTGAAAGTGTGAGAACATTGAAAAATATGAAAAAACATAGATTTTTGTTTTCGTGACAAAGTTAAGAATTTTGTAAAAGTAAGTTTAACATATAAATTTTCGTGACAAATATGAAAAACCATAGATTTTTGTACAATTTTGACAAAACAACTCAAAACATAGTTCTCTAATGTCTTAATAAATATTATTTAAGGGTGCAATAATTAAATATATCAATTCAATAAATTTTATAATTTATAGACAAAACAATAACACAATAAATTTTGAAACATTTGTTTAACCTATCGATTTCTTTTCATGAGAATCCAACTGAACAAGATAAAAAAAAACAATTAGATTTACAAATATTTAATTACCATTTTATTCAATTTTGATTAATTTCAAATTGTAATAATGTATATTTTTGAAGTTACAAAAAATAATGTTCTTTTTTTATTACACTAGCATTATATATAGATTATATATACACAAATAAATATAATATAACAACATAAGATTGTTTTTCCCGGTTCATATGAAAACTTTTTAATTTATCCACCAAAGAAAATTAATTATATCAATCAAATTGTTAGAATACAACAAATTAATATATAGTTTTATTTTAAATTAAATTATTTAAAGGTGTATTTTCATTAAAAACAAAATAATAAATAAGTAAAAATGATTTGATGGTAATTTTTATGACATATATATATATATATATCAAGTCAGTGAAAGAAATAGAAGCTTAATATGGAAAAAAACTTAAATACAAAAAACTCTAAAAATTAACAAAAAAAACTAACAAAAATTAAACTATGATATCACTTGAAAGCTTCTTAGACAATATTAATAAAATATTTTAGCGATAATTAGACAAATTTGATTTTTTTTTGCAAAAAACTTTAAAAATTCGGTGAAAGAAATAGAAGCTTAATATGAAAAAAATCTTAAATACAAAAAACTCTAAAAATTAACAAAAAAAAACTAACAAAAATTAAACTATGATATCACTTGAAAGCTTCTTAGACAATATTAATAAAATATTTTAGCGATAATTAGACAAATTTGATTTTTTTTGCCAGCCAAAATTTTATTATTAATTAGCATCAATTATTTCAAGATGTTTAAGAAAGGATGGACAAAAAAAAAATAGGATGGACATAAATGATATATGAACTATGAATAGTACTTTGTAAAGCTGACTTAGATAACACATTTGCACATCCATTTCTAGTCCTTTTTGATACCTAAATTCAATTACTTTAGAGTAGTTATTCCACAAAGAGATCGTATGAGATATTGTTTTGATATTCAGATTTGTTTCTTAACTTTTAAGAAAATTGATAACTGTAAAATGTCTTCTTCGAATATGATATGTCTATAACCGAGTCCCCAACATGAGACAAGGTTGTTTAAAAAGTTAATAAATTTATTTTTCTTATATTATATAATAAATATATTTATTTACTGATAATAAAAATATAGTTATTCATCTATCACATATATCTATGCAAATATGCGAATCAAGTACAACAATCAAACAACATAATGATTTTCACAAAAAAAATTTAAAAAATATATTTATGTTATGTAGTCTTATTTTATATTCTTTAAATAATGTAATACAATATTATACATTATTTTTTTAGAATTGAGAAATACATATAATATCTTATCCGCGCGTAGCGCGGTTAAAAACTCTAGTGTCAATAATATGTATTATATCATACCATCAGTTTGCTATGGTTACTTTGTGAATTATAATTTTTTTTTATGGTTTTAGCATCAAATTTCCCTAAATCTCTTGTACTTATTTTATTAACTCACCATTCACAACATCTTCGAGAGATATTTCATTTTACTTTACTAATATGTAAAACCGAGAAAAATATGCAATTGTATGAAGTAGATTATTTTCATATGTGATCTCACCTGGTATTGTTGTTCCTGCAAGATCGATCACAAAGAATACACAAAGAAGCAGACGAAGGAATGGAACAACTGATGTCTTCATTGCCTTGCGCTCTTCTAGTTTCAAATAACTATAAATATATATAAATTTTCATAATTTGATGTACATTTATAACCAACGCCTAACTGATGTACTTGCCACTTGTTTGATTTTTTGTTCCCGCGTTACGACTTTCACATGTTTTTGTTTTGTTTTTGGCATGTATGAACACGTTAAAAAAAAAAGAACACTGGTTTTGCTTTGTTGTTTTATGGCCCAAATAGTCAACAATGTAAACTTGAAACAAACCGTATTCACAAAAGAGTGATCATAAATTGAGATATAGTAATCTTCTATTTGCGTCAACCATCAAATAATTTAGTTGTAGAAATTTTTTCAAATATATTTTTAACACAACACCTTTTTTTTATATCAAACGATCATTCTATTACTTAAACTAAAGGTAGTTCTAGACATCTAAACCGAAACTGGACAACCAACATAAGAAAATTCCATATGAAAAGATTTTTGAAACATCGTAAAGAATATAACTACACCTAATTAATTTTTTTTTTGCTAAATTGTTAATATTCAAATTAATGAAAGAGTTAGATTTACAAAATCAAAAAGCACCACTATAGCCAAAAAAGTGAAAAAACATAATGGAGTTAGGGAGAAGATCCAGAGGCGGACCTACATACAAAGAAGAGGGTGCAATTAACACATGTTAAATATAAAATTTAGGTTTATAAACCTGCTTTTGTAATTGATCTTAGTTCGGTTGGTTATAGGTTCGGTTGGTTATAGGTTCAGCCCAATGATCCCCCTTTTCCCGTGTTTAAACCACCCAGCATACAATCATTTTTTTTCTTTTTTTTTCTTTTCTTTGTTTTAGTTGGACTTATGACCCAGGTAAAAAAGTTTCCTGGATCCGCCACCAAGAAGATCTATGAAAATCAAGCAGTGCCGGCCCTTGATGCAAGCGAAGGAAGCTCAGGCTTCCGGTCGCTTAATTTTTATAATACTTTCGCCTACATTTTTCAGGGTTCTCCTTTGGTCTAGTGGCAGAATTACATTATATGGATCTTACTGTTTGTAACCTGGGTTCGTTTGCTTAACAAACAACTTTTTTTTTTTAATTTGCTTCTAACCCTAAAATTTGTAGGACAGGCTCTGCCAAAGAGACAAGAGAGAAGCAAAGTTCTTTCACTTTCGCTTGGCAGTGATGATGGTCCGAATGTCACGGTCAACAAAGCTGAAGACCTAAAAATATATTATATGGTCATCTTACAAAAATATACACTATTAATTATTACGCAGTAATGTTTACTTTTATTTCCAACTTTATTTTAATAATGATGATAATTAACTAGGTGGATAATTTATCTTTACTACAAGGTATAAACGTGCATATAGTAACTCGACTATGCCGCCTTCCTCCTCTTCCTAAGTCAACAAGAATTAACGATTTGTCAAAGAAGACAAAATAACAATAAAATTTAAAGAATATTATTTCAACAAAAAGAACAAAGAATAAAAATAGAGTAGTTTATTTAAAATGTACAATGCATGAATCTTATAAAATTTATAATATTTCGGTTGTTTGATTCGCTTTACATACATGCTAATGGCTTTGCAAGATCATTCAGAACTGGTGTCTATTAATTGCATTGTAGCTAACACGCACATTAATAATGTAATTAAGTTGTAAGAAAATATCTACAGTAAAATATAGACAATTCATAAATTATTAAGTATGATAAATTAAAGCTTTATATTTTTAATTGAATTGGTTCAAAATAAAACACAAATCAATAAAAGAATATAATAATATGTGTTTATAAACACTGATCCATTAATAATATAAAACTATAATTACTAAATATTTTCTTTATTTATATTAAATAATGTTATAAGGAAATTATTTTGTTTTACACTATAATATGTCTTAAAGATTCAATAAAAATCACTTATAATTTATTTTATTATTTATTAAATAATGTCTTATGATGAATTCATTAGTTAAAAACTTGTTTTTATATCATATTAGTATATTTCTGAAAAGTTAATAACTATATAAATTGATAAAATAATTTCAGTATTATTGACTGTACAGTTTTATTTTACTATAATACATGTGTTGTATGTTTGATGGAGATTACAAATTAATGTTTAATTGCTTCCATTTAGGAATACAGTACTGCTTAACGAACTTCTTTGGTGTTTGTACTTGTCCTTAATATTCTTAAAGCATTGGAAAATTCTTATAACTGATTAGTCCTCCGATCAAATTCCAATTGGAATATCTAATCTACTTACACACAGAAATGGGAGTACTAATTTCGATCATTCCAAATAATATCGGATTGTGCCGAGTTAGCATAATTAACACAGTTTTTTGAGAGTCAAGCAGGCTCAACACCTTTATAGGCTTTAGAAAAAACATTTGTACACCCTTAAGTTTATACAAAAATATATTTATGGGTTTGGGATGAGCTTCTTTCATATATCACAGTATCAGCTAGCTCGGCTGAGAGTTATCCATTTTCTCGAAATTTTTAGACATTAAATTACTAGCTTTAATAGAAAAACAGTTTCAAAAAAAAAAATTTACTAGCTTTGTCTAATTTATCGTAGTTAAAATGCACACCATTATTTATCCCGTATTTTTTGTTGGTGTTAGCATCCATTTTCTTATAAACTAGACAACTAATAAAAGATTAAAAAAATTATTGATAACAATCAAATGAGGCAAGTTGTTTGTACTCACTTTATTTATGGACCTCTTCCTTTTCGCGATTTAGAAGGCGGAAAATAAATGGAGGGCGGTCCAGGAGGCGGATAAGACATGGGATACGATGGTGGACACGGCGAGGACTTTGGGCCTACTAATAAATTGACAATATCAGATTATTCGTCTAAACAATAATTTAAGAAAAAACAATGACATGTAGAAGGACGTCAGTATATCACAAAGATATCTGAGATGATTTTATAAAATGCTTTCTTCGTTCCAAAACTAGAATATGCGAATTAGTATAAGAAGGAATACTAACGTTCGTAGCGTATAGCTTCGCAGACTCCAACTTGAGAGGAGATAAACAAAAGCAGAAGAAGCATATAAGATAGCAGATAAACAGTGCGTGATGTTTGTGTAACCATTTTGGGGTAAGTGTTAGACTTCGTTTGTCACATTGCCATTACAGGACAAGCCCATGATTTATATAGCAAAGGAAGCATCATTCAATATCAACCTTTTCCATTCAACGTAATTTTATCTTCTACGTCAGGAAAAGGACTTTCTGCCAAGCTTTTTTTATAGATTATGTAATGTCATGAGTAAGAATAATATAAAGAGATACGATACAAACAATGATAATAGTCAACGTTCAAAGTTACATATAGTTCCAATTTCGGTTAGTCGAAGTGATGAAAGAACCGACTCGAACCTAGAAAGTAGAAACCTATTTTCTGAAATGTAGAAAATAAAAGTCATGTAGCACGTAATATAGAGTATAGACGACAAATAATGGGTACGTGTCTAATAACTTGACGTCGATTAGTAAATAGCGAGGTGTGGTATTTTACATTTGACGGGAGTTGAAGGTGTTACACATTTATACACGCATCCTACGTTTTCAATTGTGGTCGTGGAGGATGTCGTCTACAAGGCTTTCGTTTTCTTGCCTTACTGTTGGCTTCCTCGAAGACGAGTTTTCCGATTTGACCTCCGCAGGTAGGAGATGGTGGTGTGAATATTGAGGCAACTACTGTATCATACTCATATTAATTAGCCCTCAATCTTAAGTAAAATTCTTATGAAATTAGAAAACCAATTCTCTTTTCCATAATATCATTTTCAGTGATATACTTATTAAACTTCTAAGCTCTAAATTTCCAAATCCAGTATGACTCAGAGTTTTGCGATTAAGATAACTTTGGTGATAAGAGAAAGATATATACATAGATGTACTGACCTAGTATGCGGTGTGTTGCTCGAACTTGAGAGGAATAAGATAAACACAGAAGAAGCAAATATAGAAGAAGAAAAAAATGTGACGCCTTCGTAGCCATTTTTGACTCTGTCACATCTTCGTAGCCATGTTTCAGGGTATTATGATACATAAAATATTTTGCCACTACTCTTAAGTTTCAATTTCAACGGATTTAAAGTTTGGAAGAATTCAATGCGCACACTTTTTCTCGACCTAAACAATCTTTATTTGTCACGGATTATTTGTACATCGAGTTGCAGCTGTAGCCCATACTTTTCACCTAATCTCTTCCCTCCTTCGCTATCCTTTTTTTATTGCAGCTTTCTTTTTTGAAAAATTTGTTTAGTCTAAATTTGTCATATTCAAGATAAAAAAAAATTGTTGATTATGAAAAAATAATAATAAAATCGTTAGAGAATAAAGAACTCGGCAAAAATACTCAAGCCATATAACCTACCCTATAACCTTTAGTTCTTCTGCCGACTATGTGTGATTGCGAATGTGTTTTTTAAAGATTAACTATCATTTATTTATAGATGACTGATATACTCAAATTACATCAAGCAACTCTATCAAATAATATTGACATCATAGTACCTGAGGATCTTATCCACATATACTCAATATTTTACACAATAGACTTTAGTTTCAGATTAAACTATACAGTAAATAAGAAAGCAGTAAACAACATAGAGTAAATGAAGTTGAAAACGATTGGGAAAAATGCTAGACTCAGTTGCCACTCATGGATGTTCAAATATGTACTCAAAACTTAAATAAATAGATGCTAAAGGTTTGTTAGGAACAATCCTAGAACTCAAATTCACAAGTAAGCCATCCAGTTCACAAAGGGGGGGGGGGGGGGGGGGGGGGGGGTTGACACTGATTCCTCAGAGCTTCTCAGAAGGTGTCATAGAGTACATAGTGCATAGCAGAGGTTTCTCATACCCATTTGCAAAAATTTGATTGGTTTTCACTTCTGAGATGATAGACAAAGAATAAGGGTACTCTATGAAGGCTTTCATGAGTAATGGGTTGAAGCTGAAGATATTGGACATTGAGAATGGTTTTGGAGCAAGTTTCCAATCTCATCTAAACTGAATCTGATCTCCAACGTCGAGCTAATGAATGTAAACAAGCGATGAGCTGGAGACAACCAACAAAAGGTAATTTCTCTATTCAAAATAATGAAGAAGAAGAGTTGAGTACCAGCATTGGTCGACACCCACTAGGTGTCAGTCAACACTTCCCTTCTTCATGGGCATCGATCAACACTTAAGTCTGTCGTTCAAAACTCCCTCCGTTCTCAGGTACATACTCGAATTCTTTAGATTTTATTTTAATTTTAACTTATTTATTTCGCCAATCTCAGACTGTATAACACTCAGTGTTGTTTAAGTATGAGGGAGGCTTCTACTGACATTGCGTTCTATTTTGAGTGACAGTGAGTCTTTTTATTGAGTCAAAAGGGGACGACAATTTTTTTCTTGGAACAAACCGCCTAAACACTCTCTACCACCATTCCATGAGTTATTGATTGCATGGAGTACTGAATGGAAACGCCAAAGTGGATCGACATACCAGTAACATCCGCGCTTGCTAAAAATGTCTAAAAGAACCAACGCTGACATCCAACATACTCAACACAATAGCTGGTCTTGGGGCTTGGTATATTTTGGATAGGATTCATCGCTCGGGTGTGCATGGTAAAAGGCTGTGTGTTTCTGGTTTCCTCTCTCTCTCCGTCGGAGTATAAACAATGATGAAAAAGGGATAAAGGTCAGAATGAAGTGAACATGAGCTTGTGGTTGCAATCATTAGAGGTTGATTCAT
The DNA here is from genome assembly GCF_000309985.2 of Brassica rapa. Classification (NCBI taxonomy): domain Eukaryota; kingdom Viridiplantae; phylum Streptophyta; class Magnoliopsida; order Brassicales; family Brassicaceae; genus Brassica; species Brassica rapa. Next base: position 7,948,471 of record NC_024798.2, on the reverse strand, counting down.
AGAGTCTGCCCAAAAATCTCAGTCAATTAAAAAATAAAATGATATCCATCAAAGAAAGGGGACATTGACTGAGTGCACTGAGAAGAGAGAGAGAGAGAGAGAGAGAGAGAGAGAGAG